>NC_059275.1:11337033-11349533 GCF_017591435.1 Portunus trituberculatus
GAGTTAATATGTTAAAGAAAATAAAAGGACAGAAAGTTAAAAGGTAAAAACAATATAAGACGCTCATCCTACAATAGAGTGGTAGAGATGAGTGGATTAACCTCAAAAATAGAGTTGTTAGTGCCGAGTTAATAGGAAGCTTTGAGAGAAATCCTAAATTTATGGTCTGGATTGATAACAGGACAGGTATTGGTAGGTAATTTGATATCTAGAGGGACTGTCACGTATAGGCCTACTATCTCTTCCCTCTTTATTTTGTTTTTCCTTCCTTTTTTTCATAGACATATATTCTCTCTTCGTATCCTTAATCACTCTGGCAGTTTATTTTCTCAACCTACAGGCATTGGTAGAGTAGTACACCCAAAGGACCGTCACGTGTGGGTTTGCTCTTTATTTCCTTTTTTTTGTTTTGTTTAGTTTTTTTTCCCCTTTTTTTTATAGGTTCATATATTCTCATATATTTCTAATTACTCCGGCATCTTAGAGTAATTTTTATATCTAGAGGGTATGTCATGTGTGGGCTTGCTTTTTTTTTTTTCTTTTGCTTTGTTTTTCCTTTATTTTCATAGGTTCATATATTCTCTCTCCGTATTCCTAATCATTCCAGGATCTTATATTACCAACTTACAGGTATTGGCAGGTTAGGTTTGTATCTAAAGGGACTGACAACATGTAGATTTCCATGCTCTTTCTTCCCTCTTTGTTTTGTTTTTCCTTCCTTTTTTCGTAGATTCATATCTCTCTCTCTCCATATTCCTAATCACTCCTGCATCTTATATTACCAACCCACAGGTATTGGCAGGTTAATTATATCTCGAGGGACTGTCACGTGTAGGTCTTCTCTTCCTTTCCTTTCGTTTTTATTTTTTCATAGGTTCATATATCCTTTTTCCGTATTCTTAATCACTCCAGCATCTTGTCTTATCAGCCCTACAGTTATGGGTAGACTAACTTTACATCTAGAGGAACTGATAACATGTAAGTCTGCTCTTTCTTCTCTTTTTGTTTTGTGTTTCCTTGTTTTTTTCGTACATTTATATATTCTACGTATTCCTAATCACTCCGGAATCTTATATTACCAACCTACTTTGAAAATCCTCTAATGGGAGATGTATTTAGGAGTTTTCAAGGGTGTTCATTACTTACGTGTGGATATAAGGTACTCGTATATCAAAATTGCTACACACATATAGAATTATGTAATAGCTAAACATGTATAAAATTTTGAAATAGCTAAACCTGTATAGAATTTTGGAATAGCTAAACATGTATAAAATTTTGGAATAGCTACAGACGTATAGAATTATGTAATAGCTAGACATGTATAGAATTTTGGAATAGCTAGACAAGTATAGAATTTTGGAATAGTTAAACATGTATAAAATTTTGGAATAGTGTTACGGCCCGCCCGTAACATGCATTACTACCATCACCTCCTCCGCTTGTTACCTCGTTCGCCACCTCTCCGCCTCCCCTTCCACGTCACCGTCTCGTGAACCTTCCACGCCACCGTCTCGTGAACCCTCCACGTCACCGTTTCATGAAGCCCCGCTACTGTCCCGAAGTTGGATTCACGCGGCCCCTTTCGACTCAACCGAAAGTGTTGAGCCAGCTCTTGGTTTTCTGGATTGGCAGTTGAGATCCAAGCCTCAACCAGTGAACACAACGCCTCTTGGTTCTGCCGTGGGATCAACCATCACCCAGCATTTCACCACTGCGACACCGCATAAGTATCACTTCCCCTCGTCCGTGTTTTCCACATTGCCTCTATATAGGATTATTGTTAGGTATTAAGTTGGGTTCTTTATTGTTGTATTTATTACTGTGTTATATGTATATGTGTATGTCATTTTCCTGTGTTTCATGTTATATATCTGTGTTTCTTGTTATATATGTGTCAATTTCATTATGGGTTATTAAAATAGCTTTTTAAAGTGACTCCCTTTTGCATTTCATCACCAGTTGAACCTGTAGTTTTTCTTTATTATTGTTCACGTCTCCGATGCCAATCTTACCAGTTTAACCGGTGAACGTAACAAATAGCTACACGTATAGAATTATGTAATAGCTAAACATGTATAGAATTTTGGAATAGCTAAACATGTCTAGAATTATGCAATAGCTAAACATGTCTAGAATTATATAAGGTAAACAAAAAATTAAAGAAAGGAACAACTAAACAGGGAAAATAAAGTAAAAAAAAAAAAGCTAAAGGAAAACAAAGATAAATAAATAAACGTAAAAAAAAATGACTATACAATGAATAGAAAAGCAAAAAAAAATAGCTAAACAGGAAAAATAAAGATAAATAAATAAACGTAAAAAAAAAATGACTATACAATGAATAAAAAAGCCAAAAAAAATAGCTAAACAGGAAAAATAAAAAATGAGCTGAACAAGGAAAATAAAGGTAAAAAAATAACTAAACGGGGATAATTAAGGTAAAAAAAAATAGCTAAAGGAAAAGCAAGGTAACAAAAGCCAAACAACGAAAAAGTTATAAAAAAACAAGGAAAATAAAGATAAAAAAAAATGAGCTGATGAGCTGAACAGGGTAAAAAAATGAGCTGAACAGGGGAAATAAAGGTAAGAAAATCAGATAAAAAGAAAAATAGAGGTAAAAAAAATTGCTAAAAAAAAGGGCAAATAAAGGAAAAAGAAAATAAAATAAATGTAAAAAAATATCTGAAGAAAGAAAATAGAGATGGAAAAAAAAAACTAAAAAAAATTAAAGTGAAGCTGCAAGGAAAAATAAAAAAAATAAATAAATAAATAAATAAGCAAATATAATGACTCTTATAGTACCAACCAAGGAGATCCATTTTCTTTTCACTTTTTATAGACTGGCACCTCTTTTATCCATATCTTTTATTGCCATTAGCCGGTTGTCCCTCTTACATAAACTAAATAAATAAAACAATGATAACCCAACTGATCCCCTCAAAGACATTTAAAAGCATTCACAAGGAGAGCAAAGGGATAAAGAGTACTGGATGCCAATCATTACACCGCCATAGAAGGAAGCTGACCAAGTGACCTGACCGCTGACCCCGCTGACCTCTGACCGCTGACCTCCCTTGGCAGAACAAAGTGATAAATAGTACTGGATGCCTATCACTAAGAAGGAAGTTGACCAAGTGACCACTGACCTCTTACCTCTGACCTCGCTGACCTCTCTGGCCACGCCCCCACGGATCAGGAAGCTCAGCACGACAAAATATCGTTAATTATGAGCCCAATTACATTATGATCCTGGTAATGGTTCACAGAAAGTTGAGTTTGGGAAGGAAAGAACGAAAACGAGAGAGAGAGAGAGAGAGAGAGAGAGAGAGAGAGAGAGAGAGAGAGATCAAACAGAGGCATAAATAGGAGAATGGATAGAATGAACAAAAAAAATTTGGGAAAGAAAATAAAGAGAGAGAAAAATGGATTGAGAGAATAATTCAGAACGTTTCGAAATTAACTCATAAAAACGACAACTAACAAATATGGCAAAAAATAAATATGGCAACTGAACGAGGCTAACAGAAATAAATTAATTAATCAATAAACAAACAAAACCAAATAACGACAAACAAACAAACAAACAATTTCAAATAAAGAACAACAAATGGATCTCTCTCTCTCTCTCTCTCTCTCTCTCTCTCTCTCTCTCTCTCTCTCTCTCTCTCTCTCAAAAATAGTAAATAATGATATAAAAAAAATTGAGAAAGACTAAAAGATAAATAGATAATAATTACAAAAGAAAGAGAAAGAAAAAGAGAATTAAAGGAATAATAAGATAGAAACAAGAGAGAGAGAGAGAGAGAGAGAGAGAGAGAGAGAGAGAGAGAGAGAGAGAGAGAGAGAGAGAGAGAGAGAGAGAGAGAGGAAAGGTATGACAGGTGGAGGAAATATAAAAGAGAATAAATGAGTTTCAGCAGGAAAGAAGGAAGAAAAGTAAAAAGTAGAAAGGGAGAGAGAGAGAGAGAGAGAGAGAGAGAGAGAGAGAGAGAGAGAGAGAGAGAGAGAGAGAGAGAGAGAGAGAGAGAGAGGTCCTTCACTCACTGAAACAAAGGAGAAATGGGAGGGAAGTATTTGATAAAGAAAAGGAAATAACAACAAAAGAAATGAAAAGAAAGGAAAAGAATAGAATAAAGAAAATGAAAAATACACAAAAAGAAGGTTGAAATTACTCCCAAGTTTATATTTTTCCTTCCTTTCTTTCTTTTCACTAACTCAATTTTTCCTTTTATCATCATTGTATCATTCCTCACTTCTTAGTTGTGTATTTTCATTCGTTTTTCTTTCATTTTTCATTCTTTCCCTTATCATTTATATCAATATCCCTTTTTCATATTTTGCATCGTTACTCATTCACATATTTTGATCATTCCTCTCTCTCTCTCTCTCTCTCTCTCTCTCTCTCTCTCTCTCTCTCTCTCTCTCTCTCTCTCTCTCTCTCTCGGTTCCCCTTTTATCACAGTTTTATCTCCCTCGCTTCTTTGTCACAATTTATTCCCCTTCCTCTTCCATCACGACTTCATATTTCTTCCTTCTTTCCTTCTTTCACGACCTATTTGTCCCGACTTTCCTTTTTTCCGTTTTTTTTTTTTTGTCCACCACAAATAACCTTTCATCCTCCATCAAGCTCTCTCTCTCTCTCTCTCTCTCTCTCTCTCTCTCTCTCTCTCTCTCTCTCTCTCTCTGTTCATTCACCCATAACCTTTTTCATATTCCTTATAAACTAACTTCCTTTTGACCTACTCTGGCTTTATTCTGCTTCCCTCAGTCCCTCCCCTTCCCCCACGTCCCCCTCCTTCCCCAACGTCCCCTTCCTTCCCACCCCACCACAGCCTTACCTATCTCCACACGCTTCCCTTCCCCTACGCTTCCCACCACTTCTTCCCAACAAACTCATCTTCCACAACGATTTACCCTTCATTCCCCTTCCTTCCCCATATTTCCCTAGGTCTACATGCATCCTTCTCTTCCCCCATGGCAACCTCATCCTTATACCTTCCCCATTATAAACCTCCATAATTTGTTTTCTTCACCATCACCAGCCTTTGCTTCCCTTCCTTCCCCAATGCCTTCCCTCCCCAAGTGGTAACCTCAAGCCTCTACCTCCCCATGAATTAGTCTTTCTCTTTCCTTACGATATTTCCCTTCATTCCCTTCTTTCCTTCTTTCCTTCCCCACCACACGATAATGTACCTACACACTCTTCTCTTCCCCAATGCCAACCTAAACTCTGTTCCTCCCTCAGAATATATCCACTGAATTATTTTGATCTCTTTCCTTACGCCACCTTCACTTCCCTTCATTTCCCTTCATTCCCCTTCCTTCCCCATCACACGCTAATGTAACCCCACGCTCTTCTCTTCCCCAATGCCAACCTAAGCTTGTAACTCTCCAAGAATGTAACAACTGAATTATTTTGTCTTTTTCCTTACCCTACCTTCACTCCCCTTCATTTCCCTTCATTCCCCATCACACGCTAATGTAATCCCATAACCTTCTCTTCCCCAATCCAACCTAAAATCTGTACCTCCGTAAGAATATACCGATTGAATTATTTTGATTTTTTTCCTTATCCCATCTTCACTCCCCTTCATTCCCCTCCTTCCCCATCACATGCTAACGGAACTCTACCCTTCTCTTCCCCAGTGCCAACCCCAGCCTCCTTCTCGTCACGTCATCCTAATCCTACAGACTCGCCATGCTCTTGTTAGTGTCTGAGATGCTTTTATATTCTTAGTAATGGTTGTTCATAGGTTCAAATTCTTCGTTAATAGTATGTGATGCCTTTTAGTGGCTTCAAGTTTTCCTTTCGTCATTTTGTCTCTTTTTTTTATTTAAAATCTCTTTTCAATTCTTCCTTATTCTTTTACTTGCTTTGAGTCTTCCTTTACACCTTATTTATTTCATTCACTGGCTTCTTATCCCCCTTCATTCCTTTGTAATCCCTTTTAATCGCTGGAAATCCTACTTCATTCCTTCATGATTCATTTTAGTTCGTTCATATCCTCCTTCAATACTTCTTTGTCTCTTCTGTTGCTTCGGATCCTCTTTCAATCTTTTCTTATCCTTTAAGTGTTTTCAAATCCTTCTTTAGTCCTTCTTTCTCTCTTCACTTTTAGTTACTTCAAATTCTCCTTCATTCCTTCGTTATAACAATTAGTACCTACAATCCTTCATTACTCGCTTCAAATCCTTCTTCATTCCTTTGTTATTCCTTTTGAATCATTTACAATCCCAATTCCATCCCTCGTAATTCTTTTTTAATCACTTCAGATCCTTCTCTAATCCAACGTGATCTCTCTTAATCACTTCAACTCACTCCTTTAATCCTTCCTAATTCCTTGACTCTTCCGAATCTCTTCTAAGCCTTTGAAAACCCTTGTAATCGTTTCAAATTCCTTGCTTTTTTTACAACTTGAAACTCTTAATGTTTCGTAATTATGTAAAATCCTTTGGAACAACTAGTAATCCTTATATTTCTAATAATCCAAAAGCATTCTGAATCACCATTAGTCATTCCAATCCCGACAAAACCCTTTTTTTTTTTTAGAAGGATTTTATATTTCGTCGCCTAAAGTAGTATTTGATCCCTTATAGTAGGAAAATTAAGTGTCTGAAAAAATGGTATGGTGTTTTAGGAATGTTTACCAGTGAAGAGTTGAATTACATAACAAAAAAACATCCAATTTCTTTCTATGCATGAGAGTTGCTGGTAAAGAGATACAAAAATCAAGAGAAAATGAAGGTCCAGTGAGACGCCAGATGTCAAAAAAGATAACCAGAAATTAAATGATAAACGCCTTTTTAACCACATTTCAATTCCTCTCAAACCTATTCCTCGCTATAAACACATCTCATTCCCATCCCGTGAACCCATTCCATTCCATTCTAAACCGTTCTAACCCATTCCAAGGCCGCCACCGCCCACCGTGACCTTCCTGCTACATCCCGGCCCCACATGGACTGTTGGTAGGTCAGGGGAGCGGCCAGGGGAGGTGGATGGATGGGTGGATGGGGGAGCAGTGCGGTAACCTCGTCAGCCATCCATGAAACAATCCTGAATTGATAATGGTTGCGGCGAGGCGTGACTCACATAACTACTACTACTACTACTACTACTACTACTACTACTACTTACTACTACTAATAATAATAATAATAATCTTTTTCTTCTTGTTCTTCTTTTCTTCTTCTTCAGACTCTCTTCGGTTTTCTCTCCGCTTCCCATTTTTTTTTTCTCTCTCAACAGTACTGTCTTCCTACCTTCCTTACTCTTTCCCCTTCCTATCACGTCACCTTATTTTTCTTCTCCCTCATGGTTTTCTCTCCTCTTACTTTTATTCATTACTCTTAAGTTTTTTTTTCATTCTACTCTTTTTTCTTATTTGTTCCTATATCTTCTCTTTATCTTCCACCCTCTGCTGCTCTTCCTCCTCCTCTTCCACAGTTACACACTACACATCATCAGTTATTGTTTATATTCATTACAAAGAAACACAAAGGAAGAACAAACTAGCTACCATTCACAAGACCATAAGGAACATAAGCTGTAGGAGGACATGAGACACACATACGTACACTAATCAACCATTCCTCCTCATCCTGCTATTGGTCACATTTGATTATATGAGGAAAACTCTTGTCTGTCTCAATTCAATATTAGACAGCTTCCATTCTTAGTTCATTTCACAGCTACGGTTATCACAGAATTTTCACAGTACTGTATAAAAACTGCAATGTAAAGAGCCACTGGAGAGAGAGAAAAGGGAGAAAATAGATGGTTACTGTTGTCTTGTTACGCTTCATTCACGAGAAATTAGTATGAAAGAGTTTAAATGTTATAGGTACTGGAAGGAAATTTTTTGTCTAGCACTGGAAAAGTTCACATCTACCGTGTTTCATCGCGTTTCTATCCCACTAACAAGAGCTTAGTGTGAAATACTGCTCCAAAAAAGTTAAAGGCACCGAAGTGAGTAAAAAAAAATGTCTATCAGCGAAACGGTTGAGTTACAGTAAGTTCCAACGTGCTACACCGTGTTCTAGCGAGTTTCTTTCCCAGAGCAGCGCCTCGCGTCTAACCCAGATTCACCCAGCGGCATCTCACTACAAGCCCTGCATTACACATTAAACAGGGGCACTGTATGAGTATTTATCTAACGCCCTACCTGTCCCCTTCGCCGTCTGGAGGGCAAATAGTGGAAATACACCCATGAAGTGAAGAGTGTGTGGAGTGTTTGCCCAGTGGCGAGTCACTGGGAGAGGGGAGTGTGAGGGAAACACCTTAAGAACCATGTGTACAGCTCTCAGTGTACGGACGAGGACAGATGTAATGGTGTATTTACTTAGTACATTATTCCTCCTCCTCTTCCTCCTCCTTCTCCTCAGCCAAGAGTTTGTTTTTTTAATGAATGTTTTTGTGACGAACAAGTTAGGAAAGAGAGTTGTGTAAGTAAGAAGATTAAAACTAGAGAGAGAGAGAGAGAGAGAGAGAGAGAGAGAGAGAGAGAGAGAGAGAGAGAGAGAGAGAGAGAGAGAGAGAGAGAGAGAGAGAGAGAGAGAGAGAGAGAGAGAGAGAGAGAGAGAGAGAGAGAGATGTTTTGGACTAAAAGTAAATAAAAGAAGGAAAATTGTCCGAGGAAAGCCGTGTGTGTGTGTGTGTGTGTGTGTGTGTGTGTGTGTGTGTGTGTGTGTGTGTGTGTCTGTGTGTGTGTGTGTGTGTGTGTGTGTGTGTGTGTGTGTGTGTGTGTGTGTGTGTGTGTGTGTGTTTGGTGAATAATGATGAAAGGCGCCATAAAACACGCACGTGAGGGACCACAATAAAGGGAGTGACAAGAGAGAAACGAGAAGAGAAATGATGAAAAGACAGATGAAAGAGAAAAGAAGAGGAACAGGAACAGGGAAAAACGGGAGATAAAAGGTGGAAATGAGCAAAGACAGAGATGAACGTAAAATTAGAAAAAAAAAGAAAAGAAAAGGGAGGAATGAAAGAGAAACAAAAATAAAAAATGAATAGGTAATGATTGTGAAGAGGGAAAATACGGAATAGAGAGAAACAATTGTGGGGGAAAAAAAAAAAAAGGAAAATAAAAGAACGAAGATTTGAAAAAAAAAAAGATTGATCGACTCGACTGAAAAGCAAACTGATTGAGTAATTGACTGATTGACTGACTAATGCAAAACCACAAGAGTAATAAAGAGAGAGAGAGAGAGAGAGAGAGAGAGAGAGAGAGAGAGAGAGAGAGAGAGAGAGAGAGAGAGAGAGAGAGAGAGAGAGAGGAACAAGAACAGAAGGAAAGAGATGAGGAGAAAGAAATCGAATGAGAAAAGGAATTGGGAAAAAAAATCTATAAAATGGAGGTTTTGCAGAATCTTCAGACACACACACACACACACACACACACACACACACACACACACACACACACACACACACACACACACACACACACACACACACACGTTTACCTGTGCCGAGAATCAAGACTCCCTCACCTGCTCACTAATTAACCAGGTGAGCACAAGAGCGGTCGCTGATTACAGGTGTCACTCCACTGGGATAAAATTTACACACACACACACTCTCTCTCTCTCTCTCTCTCTCTCTCTCTCTCTCTCTCTCTCTCTCTCTCTCTCTCTCTCTCTCTAACTTTTACTTTATTCCTATTTTTTTTTATTCATTCATTTCCATTTCTTGTCTTCTCTTCACTTCATCTCCTTTCAACTTTCCTGCCATTATTTTAAATTTCCTTACCTCCTTTGTTTCTTCCTTTACTATATCAATAAAAGACAAATGAACTTCAATTTAGATAAATGTCACGTGCTTCACATAAGTAATAATCATCCTCAGGCTAACTATTCGATGGATATTGTTCAACTTACAAAAGTAGATAGAGAAAAGATTTGAGTCAGTGTGGTCAGATCTTCAACCAAACAACCAAGGCTTCGAGGTAGTAAGGACTGCAAATAAACTGATCTGCTTTATTGGAAGAGTTTTCTCCTTTAAATCAGAAAAATCATATTAGCTTTAACTCAAATGTGCGTCTCCAACTTGAATTTTATATACATTTCAGGTCACCATACTATAACAAGGATATAGAAACACTTGAGGGAATACAACACAGAGTAACGAAAATTATTCCAAGATTGCATAATAAACCTTACGAGGAACACCTAAAAAAACTTCACCTATTTCCACTCACCAAACGCAGAGTGAGAGATAGCAGTGTTCAAAATCATAAAGGGATTTTGAAACGTTAACCCAGACGACTACTTTGTTTTATGTAAGACGGGAAACTGGCCAAGAGCAACTAAAAAATGATAAAAAGGCCCACTTAATTGCCAATCCCCTTGCAGGTCAAAGGATCAGCCGAAATAAAGGAACAAATGTCTTGAAACCTCCCGCTTGAAAGAGGTCAAGTCGTAGGAAGATGGAAATACAGAAGTAGGCAGAATAGAGGTGAGGAGAAGAAGAAAGCCCTGTATAGCGGAACCGTTCAAACATCACTCGAAGTAATGGCTTCAAATTAATTGGTAAACGTTTTGTGGCAAGTGAAGCCAAGTACTTTTTTTTCAATCGAGTTGCAAATATTTGGAATGGACTGTCTGCATACACTGTCAACTCAAACACAATTAAAACCTTCAAAAATGGTCTTGATAAATACCTTGATTCAAATCCCCGGTTATCACTGTTCGCTTCAAAATGAGAGACGTTTCTTTTATAGCTGAAGGACCGCTGTGTGTCAACCTCGATTCTTGTCAGTTAGTGTAGAAGTAGTTAGATCAAACAGTCTCGAAAGGATCTGCAGGTCTGTTGTTGTTTGATACTCTTATGTAAATCCTATGTAAATCTTCATCCTTTTTTTTTCTTATTTTCCTTCTTCTTTCTTTCTTCCGTTTAATATTACACACCACCTCTCACTCATCCTTCCTTCTCCTTCCATTTTCCTTCCTTTGTTGCTTCTTTCTTACTATATCCATCCACACACTTCCTTCTTTCTCATAGTCTTTCTTTCCTTCCTTCCTTCCTTCCTTCCTTCAGCGCTTCTCATCGTATCCATCCACATACTTCCTTCTCTCCTTCCCTCTATCCCTTCCTTCGTTCTATTTCATATTTCTTCACATTCATTATCCTTTCCTCCTGAATCCTTTCCTTCCTTGATCCTTATTGTCTTCATTCACATCCTTCCTTCCTTCTTTCCTTCCTATAACTTCATCCATATACTCAATAGCTTCATTCCCTATCTCTTTTCCTTCCCTCCTAACTATCCACCTATCTTACTATATCCTTTCTTCTTTCCTTCCCTCCCTCCATCCCTCCCTCCATCTCATTTATTCCTAGACCAAAACAAAGCCCCCCCCATCACCCCCTCCAATACCCCTCCATTCAATTGCCCAACACTGTCAACAGATAAGATATTGAGGCCACCAACCACACCCCGATCACCCCCTCCTCACCCCCGCCATCCCTCCCCCTTGAGCAGGATTACACCCCAATATTCCTCCTTCCAGGGCCAGCCAGACACAAAGGGAGGCGAGTGAGGAGGCCAAAGGGGGCTAAGAAGGGCAGGTGAAGGTTACAAGGAAAGGAAAAGGAGAGAAAGAAGAGGAAGAAAGGAGTGAAGGAGTGAATGATAGAAGGAAAGATGAAAGAAATGGGAAATTTTAAAAGGGTTAAATACGAAAGGGAAGGAAATGAAAAGGGTGTTATGTGTATTTCTTAATGAGATGGAGAAAAATGAAACGAGGAAAGTAAGAAAAGGAGAAAAATCAAGCAAGAATTTAGGAAAAGTTAATGGTGAATCAGGAGGCATTATTAAAGAGAGAGAGAGAGAGAGAGAGAGAGAGAGAGAGAGAGAGAGAGAGAGAGAGAGAGAGAGAGAGAGAGAGAGAGAGAGAGAGAGAGAGAGAGAGAGAAAAAAATGAAAAAATGAATGTGTGTGTGTGTGTGTGTGTGTGTGTGTGTGTGTGTGTGTGTGTGTGTGTGTGTGTGTGTGTGTGTGTGTGTGTGTGTGTGTGTGTGTGTGTGTGTGTGTGTGTGTGTGTGTGTGTGTGTGTGTGTGTGTAAACTATGTAGGACAGTATGAGTGATGGAGGAGGAAGGAGAGGATGTGGAAAGGATCACTCCTGAAGGATGAGAGGAAAGGAAGGAGGGAGGAAGACGGAAGGAGAGGGAAGTTAGACGGGGAGGGGGGATATAGCCAAAGTAGACGGGTAAGGAGGAGGAGGAGGAGGAGGAGGAGGAGGAGGAGGAGGAGGAGGAGGAGGAGGAGGAGGAGGAGGAGGAGAATTAAGGTGAGGAAAGTAATACAACACATGGAAAAAAAAAAAAAGAATATGGAGGCAAATTTCCGCTCTAATAATAATAATAATAATAATAATAATAATAATAATAATAATAATAATAATAACAACAATAACAATGACAATGACACCAAACTAGAAAACACTCAAACTAATGATGAGGGAAACAATACTAAGACAAACACGACCATCACACG
>NC_059275.1:11362033-11369533 GCF_017591435.1 Portunus trituberculatus
GAGGAGGAGGAGGAGGAGGAGGAGGAGGAGGAGGAGGAGGAGAAAAAGGAGGAGGAGGAGGAGGAGGACAATTAATTAAGGCCTACGGAAAGGTGACGATGCAGAAAACGAACAGGGAAGAGAAGAGGAAGACAATAATTAAAAAGGAGAACACATAAACTAAAGAGAAAAAGAGAAATACGAAGGAGAGAGAAAAAAAAGTAGATAGATTAACAAATAAAAGATAAATACGAAGAGGAGGAAAAAAATGAGAAAAGAAGATAGAAGAAAGAGAAAAAATACCCAAAAAGGCGAGAAAAAATGGAGATAGGTAAATAAATAGATGAAAATAAAAAGATGGAAAAGAAAGAAGGAGGAATAAACAGATTGGAAACAAGAACGGCAAAGAAAATGTGAAGAATGGATACAAAGAAATAAAAAAGAGAGAAAAAGAGAATAAAAAAAGTAGAACAAACACAGAAACACAAGAAAATTAAAAGGAAATACAAATAAAAAAGACAAATAAGGAAAAAACAAAATCAAAAATAAATTAAAAGGAATAATGACAAAAAAGAGACAAAAAGCACATCAAACAAAAATCAGAAAATTCAACACCAAAACTCAAAAAATGAAGTAAAAACTCAAAAAAATAAACAAATCAATAAGAAAATAATAGAGAGAGAGAGAGAGAGAGAGAGAGAGAGAGAGAGGAAATCACCGCCCTAAACCCATAGGGAGTAAAGGTGTTAATGGTGAGATAATCCCGTTTAATTACTACGTCACCCGCTAAATGGTAATCCTGAGGGCCGCCTTTTTCTCCATTAATTAAGGGAGGCCTGGGTGATGGTGGTGGTGGTGGTGGTGGTGGTGGTGGTGGTGGTGGTGGTGGTGGTGGTGGTGGTGGTGGGCGTTTTTCCTATTAGTTATATTTGGATACTTAATATTCAGTTATAGAGAGTTATGAGAGAGAGAGAGAGAGAGAGAGAGAGAGAGAGAGAGAGAGAGAGAGAGAGAGAGAGAGAGAGAGAGAGAGAGAGAGAGAGAGAGAGAGAGAGAGAGAGAGAGAGAGAGATTGTTGGCATTCGAAGTAAGATGCAACATGTCTTGTTTCATTTAACCTCTCTCTCTCTCTCTCTCTCTCTCTCTCTCTTATAACTGAATATTAAGTATCCAAATATAACTAATAGGAAAAACGCCGCCCACCACCACCACCACCACCACCACCACCACCACTCTCACTTATTCAGAGGAGTCGAGAGGTATTATAGAGAGTTGTTATGGAAAAGTAAGCTTAAGGAAAGTCATTAGTGAAAGGTGAGAGGTGACCGTCGCCTATTGAGGACGTATAGCTAGAGAATGGGTAGAGAAGGATACACAGAAAATACAATACGAGGAGATAAATAAAAGGAACGTCGACTTACATGAAGGAAAAGAGAAAAAACAAAGATAGAGATGAATAATACAGGTAGAAAAAACGAAGAGATTAAAAAAAATACTTGATGGAATTTCTATTGATAAAGAGCTGAAAGACTGACTGACTGACTGACTGACTGACTGACTGACTGACTGATTGACTGACTGAATGAATGAATGAATGAATGACAAACCAACTGACTAAAGGCACTACAGCATTGATAAAGGTGCGTGGGATAACAGCAATTCAGAATATCCCAGACATCTATACATCCAGTGTGTGTGTGTGTGTGTGTGTGTGTGTGTGTGTGTGTGTGTGTGTGTGTGTGTGTGTGTGTGTGTGTGTGTGTGTGTGTGTGTGTGTGTGTGTGTGTGTGTGTGTGTGTGTGTGTGTGTACGACAACAACGTCCTTGGTGCATCCGATAACTGTGAACTTATGTTTGCGCGCCCGTACACGAAGATACACACACACACACACACACACACACACACACACACACACACACACACACACACACACACACACACACACACATACACGATTTCAAGCACACGAGGACTAACAAACACAGAAAAAATAATTAATTAAACGCAGATGAAATAACAAACACAAAATATATAAACAAACAAACACACAAACAAATAAAATAAGCACCAAAAACACACCAAAACACAACACAAAAAAAACACCAAAAACAACAAAAATCAATACAAGAAACACACACACACACACACACACACACACACACACACACACACACACACACACTACCCTAACACCACCATCCACCCCTTCCCTCCAACACACACGGACACAGAATCAGGCGCGCTGTTACACTCAGCTAAACAGGAAACTAGTGGGGATGCGTTTCACTGGCTCCCGATGATACTCCTGCGCTCAATACCCCAGTGCAAGGCGTCTGTGTGGGCGAGATACTTGGGTGGCAGAGTAGCTAAGAGCGGAAGGGATAAGGGAGAGAACTGAGTAAAGGGGGGAAGGAGGAAGGAGATGAGGAATGAGGAAGTAGGAGGTTGGAAGGAAGATGAGAGAGTATAAGGAGAATGGTAGAGAATAAGGACGAGAAGAGAGGGATTTAGGAAGGAGACGAAAAACAAGGAAATAAGAAGAAAAAGATAATTAACTGAAGATAGACAAATGGTGGTAAAAAGAAAACAAAAACTGGGATAATAGGAGATAAAAAAAAAAGGAAGAAATGGGAAGTAGGAAAAAATGAAGAAATAAGACGTAAGAAGGAGAAATAACTTGATACAAACGTAGAAAATAAAGGAAAAAGGAGAAAAATTGTGGTAAAAAACGAACACAAAGGCAGAGAAAATGGGAGATAGAAAATAAACCGAGAATTGAGGAAAAACGGAAGTAGCAAAACAGAAAACAGAGTAAATAGGAGGTAGGAAGAAGATACGAGAACTGCGAAAATGGGAGATAAGAGAGATGATGATTAAGGAAATAAAAATAAAGAAATATAGGGATTGCTGAAAATAAGAAAGATAAAATAAAGAACAGAAGACATGTAAGGAATAGAGAAAAGGATAGAAAAAACAGACTGAAGGAAACAGAAACGAGAGAATAGGAAGAGAGATGAGAATAGATTAAGACAATGAAGGATGGAAGAGGAACAGAGAAGAGGAAAAGGAGGAAGAATGGAGAGTAGAAATGAGGACAGAGAAAGGTAAAGATGAACATAACACGAAGGAGGGAAAGAAAGGAAGGAAGTATGAAAGGAAGGAAATAAGGAAATAATGAAGAATGGAAAGAAACAGAATAACAAATAAATGAAAAGTTAAGTTAATAAAGGAAAAACGTAATTGAGAGAGAAATTATGAATAGGAAAATAGAAGAGAAGGAAAATAGGAATAAAAAAGAAATAAGAAAAAAAACTTAAAGATATAAGGAAAAGAAATGAAAATAAAGGAACAAAAATAAGGAAAACAACAGCAAAAAGAAACAAATAAAATTAAAAGCACATGGAAAGAAGAAAAATATCAAAAAACAAATAGAAAGACAACGAAAAGAGGACAAAAGGGAAACGAAGAGTAAAATAAAAATAAAATACAAGAAAAAGAGAAAAAAAAAACACGAGGGAAAAAGATGGAAACAAACAAAGTGAAAAAGACACAAAGGGGAAGGAAAAAGAAAAATAAAGGAAAAAGAAAGATATGAAAGGGGTAAGGAAAAAAAAAACTTACTTCCAAATTCAACACGTGTCAGAGAGAGAGAGAGAGAGAGAGAGAGAGAGAGAGAGAGAGAGAGAGAGAGATGCATATGACAAAAGAATATTTATCATTCATAAATATACCAAAACTCTCTCTCTCTCTCTCTCTCTCTCTCTCTCTCTCTCTCTCGATGACTCATTCACTTTGCACTCTTGAACACACACACATATGCACGCACACACTCAAATTAGCAGTCATGATGGCGGTACACACGTCCGCAATGATAACACACACACACACACACACACACACACACACACACACACACACACACACACACACACACACACACGTAAACAAATAGGATCGATATAGATAGGTTGAGCCGTTTCCATCTCTCTCTCTCTCTCTCTCTCTCTCTCTCTCTCTCTCTCTCTCTCTCTCTCTCTCTCTCTCTCTCTCTCTCTCCTCTCTCTCATCTCAGTTCTTTCTATTCCACGTCCTTTCCCTCTTTCCTTTACCATCAACCTCCTCCTCTTCCTTTCTTTCCCTCCTTTTCAATGCACCACATGTATATCCCTCCTCCTCCTCCTCCTCCTCCTCCTCCTCCTCCTCCTCCTCCTCCTCCTCCTCCTCCTCCTTTTATAGCCAGAGTGAACGGTCACTACTACTACTCTCGACCTGTGACGGGCTGTGTTTGGAGAGGGCCTTGTCAACCATTGATCATCATCGGGAACTAAGTACCAGGGATCAATGTTGCAAGGGGTTATCAGCGTACGGCGTCCCTACAGGGAAAGTATGCTATCTCAGTGGATTGAACGGAGCTGGGGCCTGATTGACTGCTGCCTCCCTAGAAAGCGCCAGGCAAGGCTGCCGCACCACCCATTCGACATACACACTGTGCATCCACGTACACAATGCACACACAACATGACATTTACCAAGCGTTAACACTTTCCCCACAAACACAAGTAGTCAGACGTAGATTATACATTTCCTTTTCACTCTCTACTAAAATTCCATGTGATTTTTATATCACATGGTTTCGCCTTTTTCCTGCCAGCCTCTGTTGGAGGGAGGGGTAGGTGGGGAGGAGCCTTCTGCTTTGCTGTCCTGTCTCTACCACTGGTAGTTAGTAGATAGTCTCCACAAACAGCCTAGTAAGGACCTAAGGGTCTGTTGCTGTTTGTATTCCGTTGTATTTCTTTGTATTCCTCCACCTCCTCCTCCTCCTCCTCCTCCTCCTCCTTCTCCTCCTCCTCCTCCTCCTCCTCCTCCTCCTCCTCCTCCTCCTCCTCCTCCTCCTCCTCCTCCTCCTCCTCATATTCCTGCTTTACCTGGCCTCACACACAGGTAATTACGAGGCTGTCGAGGTGTGTTCAGGAGGCCAGCAACCACACACACACACACATACACACACACACACACACACACACACACACACACACACACACACACACACACACACACACACACACACACACAGAGGTAATGGGTTGGTCGGAGCTCACCTGTGGCCAAGTTATTAAAGCTCACCTGACCTTCATGACACTGATTTAAAGGTCGTGTGTGTGTGTGTGTGTGTGTGTGTGTGTGTGTGTGTGTGTGTGTGTGTGTGTGTGTGTGTGTGTGTGTGTGTGTGTGTGTGTGTGTGTGTGTGTGTAACCGGTTTTCATATTTTACTTGGTGTTATTTTTTTTACTTCCTCTTTTTTCTTCTTTTTTTTGGGGGGTAAAGGATGTTCGAAATTCAAGAGGGGTAGATTTTTTTTCCTTTTCTTTCATTTCTCTATTCTTTTATTTCTTATTTTCGGTTGTCACTCTTTCATTTACACACATTTTAGTTTGTATTTGTCTTTTTTATTGATTTATTACATCATTACCTTATTTCTTCCTACTTATATTTTTTTTTCGTTCAGTTTCTGTACTTTTAATAGAACAGTATAATTTTTCCCTCTTTTATTTCTTTCTGTCCAAATTATTTCCACACGCAAAGTTCCATCTAACTCTCTCTCTCTCTCTCTCTCTCTCTCTCTCTCTCTCTCTCTCTCTCTCTCTCTCTCTCTCTCTCTCTCTCATCCTCCCTATCATCACCTGCCTCTTCTTCCCATCACTTCCTCCTCCATCTCATTCTCCTCATCAATCCCTCCCTGCTTGCGTTCATACATGTTACCACCTCCTTCCTCTAAGCGGCTGCCATTTCTTACCTCACCTCCACACCTGCGCTCTCTCTCTCTCTCTCTCTCTCTCTCTCTCTCTCTCTCTCTCTCTCTCTCTCTCTAAAATACAAACACACGTACATGTTTTATAACTCCATTAATTTCAACGCCTGAGTGAAAGCAAATGTGTGTGTGTGTGTGTGTGTGTGTGTGTGTGTGTGTGTGTGTGTGTGTGTGTGTGTGTGTGTGTGTGTGTGTGTGTGTGTGTGTGTGTGTGTGTGTGTCGTATCACCATGCACGCACATGAAACACAAGGTTACACATCGGGAATATACTGCCCACACACACACACACACACACACTTAATATACTGTGATCCTTTACTTCAAACACGTTTCTCCGCCGCCTCTGTATGGGTGTCAGTGTAACAGCCTCCACGCAGCGGTCATTACAACGCCGCCACTCCACCACATCAAAGTCAGTTACGTGTGTCAGACTCCTAATTATATAGCGACGCTGGTGGTAGTGGTGGTGGTGGTGGTAGTAGTGGGGAGTGGGGTGTGCTGTTGGTGATGGGTGGTGGTGGTGGTGGTGGTGGTGGTGGTGGTGGTGGTAGTAGTGGGGGGAGGGGGTGGTGGTGGTAGTGGCGGTGGTGGTGGAGGTTGTGGTGGTGGTGGTGGTGGTGGTTGTGGTGGTAGTGGTGGTGGTGGTGGTGGTGGTAGTAGGAGTAGGAGCACGATTAATAGTAGTTGTAATAGTAGTAGTAGTTGTTGTAATAGTAGTAGTTGTAGTAGTAGTAGTAGTAGGAGGAGGAGGAGGAGGAGGAGGAGGAGGAGGAGGAGGAGGAGGAGGAGGAGGAGGAGGAGGAGGAGGAGGAGGAGGAGGAGGAGGAGGAGGAGGAGGAGTAGTAGTAGTAGTAGTAGTAGTAGTAGTAGTAGTAGTAGTAGTAGTAGTAGTAGTAGTAGTAGTAGTAGTACAAAACAAAAACCAGGAAACACATTAACCACCAAAACGCAACAATAACAAACAAACAAACACAAAAAACACTTCAAAACAAAAATAAGACAGACGCAACACTAACAAGACAAGATAAAACAACCCCATTCGCTCTAACTTGTCATATAAACCCCGCCCTAATCCAGCCTGGAAGTCCATCTGATTGGTTGCCTGACACACAAGCCACACCCATTCTACCCTCACCACGAACTTCATTGGCTAAGAGAACGTTAGACCACGCCCTTCTCGCCACCAGCACACATGATTGGTGAGTAGCTGGTGTGAGAATACATTTAATTAGGTTAATGTGTTTGCACCTCTTTCACCTTCTTCACAAAGTTCCCGTGAGTCTGTTGATCCCAGTGGATGAAGCAAAGCACGAGAATAAAGCTTTATGTCGCCTGATTAGTATTATAAACTTTCTTCCCGTTCTCTTATTAGTGTTATAAATTCATGTTTTCGTCCTTATGAAGTCGGTGCTTCTCCTTCTTGTGAGTTTATTATGATTGTTATAAACTCCGCGGGGATAACGGGTGCAAGCTTGATGAAGGGAGATTTATATGAGATGAGAAAAAGTATGTTCTTAGAGAGATACAAGAATGGAATAAACTTAGTAATCAGGCGTCGTTGTGTCAGTGAGACCTAAAAGGGAGTGAGAATTCCTGGGTGTGATTGATAGTGGGAATACGCAAGCTTGTTTCATACAGGGACCGCCACGTGTAGGCCTGGCGTCTTTTTTGAGCTTCCCCTGTATTCTTTTGTTGTTGTGTTCCATGGA
>NC_059275.1:11377033-11379533 GCF_017591435.1 Portunus trituberculatus
CCTTAACCTCCACCCCCCAACGCCTGACAGAAAGCCGTCCCTGCGTCACCTCCGTCAGGCCTCGTTTTGTACCTGCCCTCCAGCTTCGCCTTCCCTTCAGTCTGCCCTGGACCGCCACACCAGCTGTTGCCTCGCCGTGTTTCAGTGACTCGCTCAACGCTCACAGAAAAACACTTTAATTATGACGCTACAATGTAAAGCCAGAAAACTGAAGTCACAGTGAAGAAAGATGGAGAAATGTGTCAGCTTTACAGTGAAATCCCAGCACACACCACGCCCGTGTGTGCACACACCCTCCTCAGCCACATACCCTCCCTCACCACACCTGTCTATCTGCACTCCACACACACAGCCAAGTGGATGACAAATCGAATTAAACATTCCTCCAACGCTTCAAAATGAAAGTGTTGGAAGAAAACACCAGCAAGGGCAGCGTGGAGCGCAGCGAGCGGGCGCTCCACGCTCAATGTGGCCCACTATCCTCATCAGGGGCATTCACTGTACCTGCCCCACTGAATGAATGGGTCACCACAGCTCACCGCTGGCACTCACTGCTGCTCCCTCCACATAATGAGCCATCGTGTCGTTCACAGCCTGTCTTCAGCGAGTCTGGACGAGCAGCCCCACTGCTGGCAGCCGCCACTTCTCTCATCTCACGTTTTTTTTCTTTTCTCTTTATATAATATTTTTATTTACATCTTTATTTGGTTACTTACTTATTTATTCATTATTTACCTTTTTTTCATAAATGTTATACATAATACAAAGTTGCATTCGGCGATGAATGAACCTTAATGTTAAGTCGTCGTGATCTACATTAGACTACCAGTCAGTCCGTCCGTCAGTCAGTCAGTCAGTACGTCAGTCAGGTGTTACTACAGAATGAGGTTCAGAGGATAGACTCCTCAATTAACCTAACCAAAGTTAACAACCTATCGAAACCTAACCTAACTTAACAACCCAACCAAACAATCTCGCCCCCACCAAGTGCTTAAAAGCGTTCTCTCTCTCTCTCTCTCTCTCTCTCTCTCTCTCTCTCTCTCTCTCTCTCTCTCTCTCTCTAGGGTGTGGCGCTGCAAATTGGATTGGTGGTGGTGATGACTAGGAATACAACACCTCTACGTGATCCTCCTCCTCCTCCTCCTCCTCCTCCTCCTCCTCCTCCTCCTCCTCCTCCTCCTCCTCCTCCTCCTCCTCCTCCCAGATTAAACCGCGCCACAATACACTTCCATGCAAATCAATATATACGTAATCGATGTCACGTAGTCGTTACAACGTAATTACGGTGTTAGTGCGTTATTTTCGTTGACGGTTTAATGGTCTTGCGGTGATTTACTGGTGCTTGGCTCAGTGTGTGTGTGTGTGTGTGTGTGTGTGTGTGTGTGTGTGTGTGTGTGTGTGTGTGTGTGTGTGTGTGTGTGTGTGTGTGTGTGTGTGTGTGTGTGTGTGTGTGTGTGTTTTGCCAGTGGTGCTGGTGGTGGCAGATAAGTAAGTAAGGTAAGTAAGTAAGTAAGTAAGTAAGTAAGTCAGTCAGTCAGTCAGTCAGTCAGTCAGTCAGTCAGTCAGTCAGTCAGTTGATAAATAAGAAAATATGTCAGTTAGTTAGCGGAAGTGGCAGTTAACTTAGTCAATATTTTAGACAGTCAGTTTGAGCATCAGCCAACCAGTCAGTCAGTCAGGAAGTAGATAAACGAGTCATACAATACACAAGTAAAAAAACGAAAAAAAAAAAAGAAAATTCACCCATTTACCACCACCACCACCACCACAACAACAACAACAACAACAACAACAACAACAACAACAACAACAACAACACCAACACCACAAAACAAAACCCACGAATCAAAAACACCTCCTCCACCACACACACCACACACACACACACACACACACACACACACACACACACACACACACACAAACCTCATTAGCCTCCCCTCTTCCCTCACCACTTATTCCCCTTACGTTCCAGAAATAGCACAAATGACACCATCACCAGTACACAACAACCCTTCCCCCCTTCCCCCTCCTACCTTCCCCTTCCTCCTCCTCCTCCTCTTCTTCCCTCTAATACCGCTCCCTTCTCTCCTTTCCTCCTCCTTTCCTTCTCTTATCCATTCTCTCTCTCTCTCTCTCTCTCTCTCTCTCTCTCTCTCTCTCTCTCTCTCTCTCTCTCTCTCTCTCTCTCTCTATGCTCTTCCACCACCATTACCTCCACCACCACCACTACCACTACCACCATCACCACCTCCACCTCCCACTAGTTCTCCTAATAGGGTCGTTACTTCGCAGTATGCAAAGCAGCACCCCAAGTACCATTACTGCAGCAGGAGTCACCAAACCCAGCCTTCCCCAAAAAACACTTCAATAAAACACAAGCTGAGGAAAGGAAAGGTGAGAATAGCCGTAATTAACACCTGAGTTAAGGAGATGCTCAAGACAGGTGAGGAAAGAATGGAGGGTTTGATGAGGAAAAGTGTGGTTTGTGAGACAGGTG
>NC_059275.1:11387033-11404533 GCF_017591435.1 Portunus trituberculatus
AGTAGTAGTAGTAGTAGTAGTAGTAGTGGGCTGGTTTAGGTTAGGTTAAGTCAGATTAGGTAGTAGCAGTAGCAGTAGCAGTAGCAGTAGCAGTAGTAATAGTAGCAGCAGAGGCCAATCACAAAACACAACCACGCCACAAACAACCACCAATATAAACAAGCAGGACAAGCACATCGTTAAGAACACCACACACACACACACACACACACACACACACACACACATCGCTTCACCTCATTCCCACCAGTAATTCCCAAAGCCCTTGTCCACAACTTCCTCATTAATCTTGCTGCTAATCATTATGCAAAACCTAATCCACTAATGTGTCTCGCGCCAGAGTAAAGCTGGGTATTTAAATGGACATAAGCGGTGCATTCACTCGCCTCTCCCTTCGCTGAGTCACGTCATTCCTTGCTATCTGAATACTCTCACTGTATGTTTGTTTGTTTTTTTGTCAGTAAGCATTAACAATTTTGCACTATTCTTATTCTAGTGTATTTAATTATTTGTCTCATTTTCTTTTGAAGTTTTTTTTTTTATACTAGTGTCTCAGTTTTTTTTTTTTTTTTATTTATCTTGGTACTAGTGTTCTAAATAGTCTAACTTTTCAACACTATTATTTATACTAGTGTCCTAAATACTAATGTCTTGGTCTTTTTATTTATTCATCTTAGTACTAGTGTTCTAAATAGTCTAACGTTTCAACACTATTATTTACACTAGTGTCCTAAATAGTCCAAGTTTTCAGGCCTTTATTTTTACATTACATAGATGTTTTAAATAGTTTTTAATCTTTACCTTTTCAGTGTTGTACTTTTGACTCGTACTTAATAAATATACAAGTTTCAAGTACAGTTTCTTAACCTCGTCAGTACTGGGACGCATTTTTACCATGAGATTTGAGTACATTTAGGTACGATTAGATGATTTTATTGATATGGAGGTCAGAAGATTAATGGCTACAGTCTCTATCATTTTATTCCCCACATAGGTTCCTGAAGCTGTATAAAATCACTAAATAGTAACCAGAAGGACTATGGAAACACGTCATGATACTGAAGGGGTTAAATACACCACAGACAGCAAAGACGTTGTGAGGCAAGGCAAGCTTTACAGTGGTCTTACTTTCATTTCAGATCAGTAAAATTCATTAAAATCAACAAAATTAAGTGTTATTTGTCATCAGAAATCAAAGCGTTAGCAGGAAATTAATAATCTGTTTTCTCTTTCTTTTCTCTGTACTTGCAAACATTCAGCACAGTACGAGTATAATTGGTTAACCCCTTCAGTACCATAACGCGTTTCCATGTTCATTCTCCTTACCATTTGTTGATTTTTACACAGCTTCAGAAACTTATGTGGGGGAATAAAATAGTGAAGACTGTGACCATTAACCTTCTGACCTCCATAAACCCTGCTTAATGTATATAAAATTGTCTAATCGTACCCAAAACTCAAGGTAAAAATGTGTCCCAGTACTGAAGAGGTTAAGTTACTAAAATTATATGAGTGTTATATTACCATTTGCAGCCAGAGGTTAATAGACAAAATAAATCCACTCTCTCTCTCTCTCTCTCTCTCTCTCTCTCTCTCTCTCTCTCTCTCTCTCTCTCTCTCTCATTGCAAACATTCGGCTCAGTAAAATCGCTTAATACTAAACCTAATCGACTGTCATATTGTCATTAGCACTCAAAGGATTAACATTCATCATATTTTTTTTCTTTTTTTCGTCTCACTTAATGCAAACTTTTTTTCGTAAAAGCAGTATGAATATTACTAAAGAATGCACACACGAATAATACGACCAAACATATCAATTCTATCTTTTTTCTTCCTATCACTACACACTTTTTTTTTCGTAATAGTGATTTGAATGTTGCTAAAAAAAAAAAAATGCACTCACAAATAAAATTACTGAACATATGAATCTTATTTTTTTGTCAAAGCAATTTTTTTTTATAATTGTGGTGTGAATGTTGTCAAAGAAATCAAAACAAAAATAAAAAAAAGAGCTAAACATATCAGTTCTTTTTTTCACTCTCCATCATTGTAAACTTTTTTTAAATAACACCCTGAATGTTAACAAAAAAAAAAAAATACCAATAACAAGACTAAACATATCAATCTCTTCTGTTTTGAATGTCTTAGCAAACTTTTCTTTCATAACAGTAGTGTGAAAGTTACAAAAAAAATCAAAATATCAGTAAAAGCAGCTAAATATATCAGTGAATGTTAAAAAAAAAACATACCAATAAAAGGACTAAGTATATCAATCGTTTCTGTCTTAAATGTCTTAGCAAACTTTTCTTTCATAACAGTAGTGTGAAAGTTACAAAAAGAAAATCAAAATATCAGTAAAAACAGCTAAATATATCAGTTCTTTCTTTCCCTCCTCTATCATTACAAGCTTTTTTTTGTTAGTACCTTGAATGTTGACTAAAAAAATGTTCATACCAATAAAACGATTAAATATTATCAATTCCATCTTTACCTTTTTACCTCTGTCATTGTAAACCTTTTTTTTTATTAGTAGCCTGAATGTTGAAAAAAATGCTCATAACAATAAAAGAACTAGTCACATCAATTCCATCTTTACCTTTTTACCTGTCATTGTAACCTTTTTCGTAGTAGCAGCTTGAATGTTGAAAAAAAAATGCTCATAACAATAAAAAAAAACCAGACGCATCAATTCTTTATCTTTTTCCCTCAGTCATTGTAAACTTTTTTCGTAGTAGCAGCTTGAATGCTATCCAGGAATCCCCATAACAATACAAAAAGAGCTGAACTTTGTAATCAACCTTCCTCTTCACTAATGCCAAACGTGACTAAATCAAAACAGCAACCAACACAAGATATAAATGTTGTGATTACTCTTGCTTCTGAGTGTTAGTATTTCCTGACAAGACCAAGGCCAGGCGCTGGGCAGACAACACAAGGCAGGACTTACACACCAGTCAATCACGCAGCTACGGACCTAATGCAACAGCCAATCAACACTCAGTTTACAAACACTCCTTGCATCGTATCCTCCTTTCTCCTTTTCTAATTCAGCTCTTCTCTCTCTCTCTCTCTCTCTCTCTCTCTCTCTCTCTCTCTCTCTCTCTCTCTCTCTCTCTCTCTCTCTAACTCTCCTTCCTTTCTATCTCCACGTTCTCTCTCTCTCTCTCTCTCTCTCTCTCTCTCTCTCTCTCTCTCTCTCTCTCTCTCTCTCTCTCTCTCTCTCTCTCTCTCTCTCTCTCTCTCTCTCTCTCTCTCTCTCTCTCTCTCTCTCTCTCTCTCTCTCTCTCTCTCTCCTTTCCATTTTCCTTTCTCCATCTTTTCTCACTCTTCCCTCCTTTCCTCCACTCCTCTCACCTGTCTCCTTATCTCCTCTGCCTTAATTTTCTTTTTTTCCAAACGTATTTTTTTTCCATCTTTCCTTCTTCTTTTCCTTTCTCTTCCTGGTTTCTCTCTCCATCTTTCGCTCTCACTTGTCTGCTTCCTCGCCTTCCCTCCCTTCATTTTCCTCCTTTTACTCTCCAAGTTTTCTCTATTCCTCCCTGTCTCTCTCAATCTCTCAATTTTCTTCTTTCCAGTTTCCCTTTCCCTTTCTCCTGCCTCCTTCTTCTCCTTCTCTCTCCTTATTTCTCTTCTCCACGTTTCATCTTTTTCCCTCATCTCTTCCATCTTTCTTTATTTTTTTATCTCTTTCCACTTTCCCTTCTCTATCTTTCCCCTTCACCTCTGCTCTCTTCTCTCCTCTGAATAAACGAAAGGAGTGAGAACGAGAAGAGAAGCGGAGAGAATTATAGGAAGAGAAGGAGGAAAAAGATGCAGGAAAGAAGGAACGAGAGAGAAGTATGAGATGGAGACATAGGAAGGATAGGAGGAAGAGAAAGCGATAGAAGAGAGATTGGGAAGAAAGAAAAGCAGGGAAAGAAGAAAAGAAAATGGAAGAGGGAGGAAAAAAATAAGCGGGAGAAAGTAGAACAGAAACGGAAGCAGAAAGAAGAGGAAATAGAAAAAGGAGGAAGGAGGAAAAATAAAAAAAAGAAGAGGAGACGAAAGATTTACGAAGAGAAGGTAGAACAGAAAAAGAAGGAGGAGAAGGAGAAAGTAGAAAAGAAAGAAGGAGAAAAAGGAAAAATAGAGAAAGAAGAAAAGAGGAAAAAAATACGTAGGAGACAGAAGTGTAGAGCAGAGAAGTGAGGAGGAGGAGGAGGAGGAGGAGGAGGAGGAAGAAGAGAAAGAGGAGAAGGAGGAGGAGCAGGTCGACTCGATTCACTCACTCACCTGCATAACTAATGAGATGCAAATTTGCGAGCAGCGATAACTAAGACTGATAATGGAGACAAAACCCCGCCACACCTTGCAACAATTAGGCCTCCTCTCCCTAACACACTGAGCCTACTGCAGTCACGCTGAAGAAGGAGACACTAGCTAAACATTTATCTCTCTATCTCTTTCACTTTCCTTCTCTTTCTCTATCTTTCTCTTTTCTCTCTCTCTCTCTCTTTCTTGCTCTGTGATTTAATTGTTTGTTTTGCATTGTAGGTCTGTTTCTCGCTTGTTTGATTGTTGTTGTTGTTGTTGTTGTTGTTGTTGTTGTTGTTGTTGGTGGTGGTGGTGGTGGTGGTGGTGGTCAGAGTTAAGATATAGTGAGCATCTGCAGGTTGTGACTTGTTAAAACTTGTGATCTACCTGTTTTTAGTGTTTTGCTTCGTTTTTTTTTTCGTGTGTGTGTGTGTGTGTGTGTGTGTGTAAGTGTGTGTTTTCAAGTTTTTTTTTTTTATTGAAAATTGAATATATTACAATCTTTTTCCACGTGTGTTTTACCTTTTTTTTCTTGCTTTCCGTTCTTTAAGTAATGTGTTATTCTATTTGTGTCTCTTTTTATGATGTTTATGGAGTGAGTGGCGTTTATTTCATTCTATTCAGGTTTAGGTGCATTTCATTTCCCTCAATCACAACTTTTTCTTCATTGCATTCCACTTTTCTGCATTTTCCCTTTTAGTCATGTTTCTCCCCACTTCTCACCCCACTCACCCCAGTAATCACCCCGGTCACCCAGTAATCACCGCACCAGTATCTCCCCCACCCCGTCACCCAAATCACCAAGTGCTAATCACCGAACCAGTATCTCCCCAGTCACCCCACCAGTACTTCCCCAATCACCCCAGTAATCTCCCCAGTCATCCCCCAGTACCTCCCAATCACCCCAGTAATCTCCCCATTCATCCCACCAGTACCTCCCCAATCACCCCAGTTAGCCAGTCATCACCCCCAGTTACAGTACGCTCAAATACCCCTTTCCCCATCACCCCATCATCCCATCACCCCTTACCCCATCACCCCGTCCCTCGCACCCCCCACCAGCCTGCCCACTCTCCACCATTAAACCATTAACCTGCCATTCTATTGCCCCATTAACCCAGCGGCGGCCATGTCCACCTCGGCCCGCCAGCCATTACCGCCCTTCTTGCATCCCCCGCCCACGCTCCCATGCCCCCACGCGCCCACGCTCCCCCACCACGCCCACGCCCCACTAAGCAGCAGGGACCCATAACTAACAGAGCGCCCAATTGGAACCAACTGCCCCGTTCCTCAACTCCAAAATCAAAGCCTCGTGCTCTTTGTCCCCTCCTCCTCCTCCTCCTCTTCCTCCTCCTCCTCCTTCTCCTTCTCTTCCTCCTCCTGTTCCTCGTTCCCCTTTCCCTTCTCGCCTCGTCTCGTCACACCACACAACACCGCACAACACCATCAACACCCTAAACTTACCTGCCCTCCTCCTCCTCCTCCTCCTCCTCCTCCTCCTCCTCCTCCTCCTCCCCAAATATCCCTACACAGCTCCATCTTCCTCTAAACTTATACACCTGACTTCTCCTCCCCCTCTTCCCCAACTTAGCGCTGCATAACCCAGAACAAGGCCTCCTCCTCCTCCTCCTCCTCCTCCTCCTCCTCCTCCTCCTCCTCCTTCTCCTCCTCCCCACTTCGTATTCTCCTCTTCTATTCCTCTTCTCCGTGCTGAATTCTCCATTTCGTGTTCTCTTCCTCTTCTTCCTCTCTTCCTCTTCTCTTTTTCCCGACTTCTCACCTAATATCCTCATCCTCCTCCTCCTCCTCCTCCTCCTCCTCCTCCTCCTCCTCTTATTCCATTTCTTCCTGTGCCTCCTTCTCCTAATTCATATCTTGCTCCTTCTCCTCACCATCTCCTCCTCTTCCTATCTTCTTCCTTCTAACTCTATTTACTCCTCCTCCTCCTCCTCCTCCTCCTCCTCCTCCTCAAGCATCACCATCATTATCATCACCACTCATCACATCACCATTAACAATCACCACTAGTCACCATCATCACCATTATCACCATTGCTAGTACCCACATTACCACGAGTAACAGCCATCATCACAAGTATCAGTCACCATCATTCACCACTACCAGTCACCACCACCAGTCACCACCACCATCACCACCACTTAGAGGCGCCGCTGGACACGTCATGCATCACCACAATTATCTAACGCTCTCAACACTTCTTCCATTACACACACACACACACACACACACACACACACACACACTCGCGACAAGAGCTTCTGTACATTACAAGCGCCTCAGCCGTCCATCACCCCGCCTCACACGCCGCCCCCAACGCCTTCTCTTCCTACACACTCCCTCCACGCTTCTCCAACCCCCCACACACGCCCAAGGGTTTAAACACCTCTCATTTTAGCTTGTCCCAACGAAAGGAGGGAGAGAAAGAGAGAAGGAGAGAAGGAGAGGAGGAGAAAAAAAGAAACTTGGCTAGAAGGTTAAGGAAAGAAGAGGAATATAGAGAGGAAAGAAGAGAAGGGGAAGAAGTAACTTGACTAGGAAGCTAAGGAGAAAAGGGAGGAAGATAAAGACGGAAAGAAAGAGAGAAGAAGAAAAAGGTAAGCTGGCTTGTAGGTTAAAGAGAGAAAAAGAGAAGAGAAGATGATAGAAGAAAGAAGGAGAGACGGAAAAAGGTAACAAGTAGGTTAAGGAGAGAAGAAGAGAGGAGAGGAAAATAAAGAAGGAACAGAGAAGGTTAGGAAAGAGGAAAAATAGAAAGAGGGGTGTTATGAAGAGTATGAAAGAGAAAAGAGGAAAATAAGGAAGGCAGCGACAAGACAAAGGAAAAAGGAAACAAGAGAGGAGGGGAAGGCAAGGAGAGAAAGAAAGATTAGAAAGGAAGAGAAAAGAGAAAAAGAGGAAAATAAGAAGGGAAGAAGAAATTGGGAAAGAGGAAACAAAGCAAAAATGAAAGGGAGGAAAGAAGAATAAAGGAAAGTGGCAGAAAAGAGACAAAATGAAGGGAAAAAGGGAAACAAAGAGAAAACTGATAACGGATGGATGAGAGAGAGAGAGAGAGAGAGAGAGAGAGAGAGAGAGAGAGAGAGAGAGAGAGAGAGAGAGAGAGAGAGAGAGAGAGAGAGAGAGAGAGAGAGAGAGAGAGAGAGAGAGAGAGAGAAAAGAAAGAAAGAAAGAAAGAAAGAAGCAGGAAACTAAGGAAAAAGCTGGGAAGGAAGGAAGGAAAGAAAAAAAGGGAGGAAGGGAGAGAAGGAAGGAAGAAAGGAAGGAAGGAAGGAAGGAAGAATTGGCTGAAGGAAAAGAAGAAATTAGTGGGAAGGAAAGAAAAACCGAAACAAATTACCAGGAGAGAGAGAGAGAGAGAGAGAGAGAGAGAGAGAGAGAGAGAGAGAGAGAGAGAAGTGACAGAAAGGAGGGGGAGATAGGTAAGGGAGGAGATGAGGAGATGGGGGAGACAGAAAACGGAAAGAGAAAGAGGGAGAGGTAAGGGGAGGGGGAGGGAGGAGATTGGGAAGGAGGAGGGAGGAGTGGAGAGAGGGAGGTAGTGGGTAGATGGGAGGGAGGAGAGGAGGAATAGAGAAGGGAAAGAGAGAAGGGTAGTGAGATGAAAAATGATGATAAGAATGATAATGTTGATAATGATGAAGATAGCAATGATAATGAAGGGAAGAGGAAGAGGAGGAGGAGGAGGAGGAGGAGGAGGAGGAGGCGTTCACCATTCAGTCCATCATCATCGACTTTTAATCACATTCTTCAATATAATAATAGAGTGAATACATGAATAACAAAAGTAATTAATTAAGTAACCTGTCCCTCTCACTCTTCCTCTCCCTCTCTCCTCCCCCTGGATCATTTGAACCCTTGCCAAGAAGCTTCGAGACACACACTCCGAAGCTTCTGAACCTCTAATACCAATCACTTCTCACCAATCTCTCTCTCTCTCTCTCTCTCTCTCTCTCTCTTCAATATTAACTACTTCAGTACTGTAACGCATTTCTTACCATGAGTTTTGGATGTGATTAGACGATTTTATTTACATTAGGAATGGTCTATGAAGATCATAAGATTAATAGTCGGAGTCTTCACTATTCTAATCCCAACATTAGTATCTGAAGCTGTATACAATCAACAAATAGTAGGTAGAATTGATATGAAAATGCGTCATGGTACTGAAGGGGTTAAAATGATCATAATATCTCACACCCTCATGTACCGTCACTCTCATTAAAAGTAGAGTATGCTGATGAGGAATTATGTTATATTCGTCTTCCATTTGTTACATTTTTGCGTCTCTCTCTCTCTCTCTCTCTCTCTCTCTCTCTCTCTCTCTCTCTCTCATATGACGGTAATTTTACGTAGATGACGGTAATATAATAAGTGCAAGAGACCTAAACGCACCTCCACGCAGCGTCACACTAACCTCCTCTCACACCATGACGTCACAAAACAAGGAGCTTTAAAAGCATGTTACTGGGACTCATTACCCCACACGCTTTCTCAACGCTCTCACTCTCCTCTCACTGATCTCTAGGCTGTGACGCTTATACACTAGATCAGGGGTTCTCATCCTGGGGTACGCGTACCCCCAGGGATACGTGGCAGGTTTCTCAAAATGCTTCAGTTTTGAATAGCTGCAAATTTGTTTGTAGCATACAATGTGCTAGGCTGGATGTGTCCTTCACTAGAACCAGGACACGTTAACAACGTTAACAAGGAAACTCTTGGAGTTATACACTTGAAAGAAAGCTCTCTTGGATTACAGTTGCCACACAACCTTGCAAACCTATAATATTTGTTATGATTCATTATTTTATACGTTATTCAGACACACAGTGACTTATCTATCACTGTTACTAGTTACAAGTTGCACCGAGATGCAAGCAACACTAGTTCACTGCCATAATGATCGAAAATTGTCCCCTTTTTGGTAAATGTATTGCATGTTAGTCACATATAGTGTCTCCCTGTGAGGTACCAGACTACCAGTTCCTATCGACACTACCTCATAGAAACATACTAATATTAATTAAAAATTTGGTCTGCTCCACATATATAATACAATTTAAACTTAATAAACTAAGTCATTAAACCATGCATTTATTGTTACCCTTCCAGACGCTGCATTGTGGGTAAGGGGTACGTGATCAATACTGAAAGACTTCGAGGGGTACATAAGATTAAAAAGGTTGAGAACCCCTGCACTAGATGGACAAGACCTACACGCACCTCTACACAGCGTCACACTCGCTTACACTCACATCACACGTCACAAAACACGAAACTTCAAACCCACGAAACCGGCTACCATTACCTCACACTTAATTTCTCTCCACTCACGCTCTTCCCACTCACCTTTGGGATGCCACGCTGCTACAGGTGACGCAACACACCTTCACGCACCTCTGCACGCCGTCACGCTCACGCACACTCACTCAAAGCGTCACAAATTAGAGTAAAAGTAAGGGACATCACTCGACGCCATGCCCACCAACTTGCTCCAGGCTGCCCTCAGTTACCGGTTGATGCGTCACGTGTTGGTGCGCGCGTGGCTGTCCGCGGGCTGCCAACTACCTTGACCAAACAAACTAATTATCGCAAGTAAGCGCTAAACACACCTGTACTCGTGGTGATGGGGCAGGTAAACGCACTGAAATAGATTGATGAGTGTGCGTGAGTGTGTTTATGTGTTGGTTTAGTTTCTGGATTAAATATTATTGTGTTTTTTATTGTTATTATTTTGTGACTTCCAATGATGTCTCTCTCCTCTGTTTCCGTCCCAGCCTCCCTTCCTCCCTCCCTCCCTTCCCTTCTTCCTCCTCCTTTCATCATTCTATTAGTTTTTCTCGTGATATTTCAGCCTCTCTCCTCTTCCACTAATATTTTCCTCCATCCCTAAGCCTTCTTTTTTCTTCCTTCCTCCGTTTCCTCCATCTTTTCTTCCTATCCTTTTCCTCCGTCCATCCCTCCTACCCTCCCTCCCTCTCGTTAATTCTTCTCGTGGTATTTAAAAACTTCCTCTCTTCCGGTTATTTTTCCTTCCTTCTCTCCACGCAGTCCCTCCCTCCTCCCTCCTTTCCTCCACCTACCCATTCTTACCTCCTTTCTTTTCTCCACTTGCGTCATTGTTTTTGTTAATTATTCATGTGGAATTTTGATAACATCCTCAGACTCTTCCTACTCCTTCCCTTCCTCCACATATCTCTCTCTTCTCTCTTCTCTCCATCTATCCTCCCTCCTTCCCCCAAACTATCCCTCTTCTCTCCTCTCATTCTGTCTTTCCTGCGTTATTCTTTCCACCTACTCATCCCTCTTTCCTCCTCCTATATACTTCCCTCCACTTGTCTTTCCCTTCGTCCTTCCTTGCATCTTCCCCTCCCTCCTTCCTCCTTCCTATTTCCTCTTTTCCTCCTCCTGTCCTTTCCTCCTTTCCCATCATTCCTCCTACCCCCACACATTTTCCTCTCCCAATCTCTACCTTATCCCTCCTCCTCTCCCAACCCTCTCCCTCTCCCTCCAGTCCCCGCCAGGTTTGTCATGCTATAAGTCAGCAGTGAAGGGCGTAATGAAGGGCGCCGACCGAGACACCACTAAATATCGGCCGCCCACACCTCACGCCCCCTCCTGACGCATGACCCGCGCTGTCTGACGGGCGTAATTACCTCGCCGCCTGCATGAATTCAGCTGCAGATTGAGTGAGTGAGTGGATGAGTGGGTGAGTGAGTGAGTGAGTGAGTGAGTGAGTGAGTGAGTGAGTTAGTTAATGGGGTGTGAGTGAGTGAGTAAGTGGATGGGTGAGTGAGTGACTGACTGACTGAATGACTGAGTGGGTAAGTTAGTTAGTGGGGTGTGAGTGAGTGAGTGAGTGAGTGAGTGAGTGGATGGATAAGTGAGTGATTGTTGGCTGACTGATTGAATGAATGAATGAAAAATGTTTGGTGAATACAATTTTTTCGACAAACTCACGCACTGACTGACTGACCGACTGACTGACTGACTGACTGACTGATTGAATGAATGAATGAATGAATGAATGATTTACTGACTGACTAATTGAATGAATGAACCAATGATCCAAACAATTACCCAACCAATCAATCAATGACTGACTGACACACTAAATAAATGAATTAATAAATGAATGAATGACTAACTGACTGACTGACTAACTGACTGACTGACTGACTGAACAATTGACAGATCGACTGACTGGCTGACTGATTGACTAATTGACAGACTGACTAACTCACTGACTGACTGAATGAATGTATGAATAACACTGACTGATTGATTGACTAACTGACAGATCGACTGACTGACTGACTAACTGACAGACTGACTGACAGACTGACTGATTGACTGAATTGATTAATGAATGAATGACTGACGACTAACTAAACGAATCAGTCAATACATTTACTGCTTACTGACAGACTGACTAAGTAAATTGATTAACTGTTTCATTGTTAAATATGTTTACGTTAGGAAAACAATCACATTAATTACTCAAGTTATGGAATAATAAATTAAGACTCATTTTGTTTTTTTTCAGTATGTAACTCTCTCTCTCTCTCTCTCTCTCTCTCTCTCTCTCTCTCTCTCTCTCTCTCTCTCTCTCTCTCTCTCTCTACTATGCTATTTTTCCACCTTTTCATCACCTTTCATCACTTTTCCTTATTTATTCTTTCTCTTCCTTTTTCTCTCCAATCTCTTCCCTATTCTCCTTCTCTCTCATCCATTATTTTTCCTACTTTACATTTAATACACTTTATAATCCACATTTCTTTTTCCTTTCTAAACACTCCTCCCGTCCACTGCATCCACCCTATTCCACCCATCCCCTATTCCTGTTAGAGCCCCGCCCCGCCCTGCCTCGTCCATTCCTGCCCCGCCCCGCTCCAAAATCTGCAGCCTGTTTGCTTTGCCTTTAATTAAAAAACTGAACTGAGACGCCATAATGTTTCGTCGCCTCAAATAAATCCTTCGCTGCTGGCTAAGTTAGGGGATTTATGCTCCTCCTCCTCCTCCTCCTCCTCCTCCTCCTCCTCCTCCTCCTCCTCCTCCTCCTCTTTTTCTTCTTCTTCATCCCTTTCTACTTCTCTTCCTCCTCCTTCTCTTCATATTTCTTCATTCCTCTTTTTGCATTCCTTCGTTTTTTTCTGTTTTCTTGCTCTTATTTTTCCCCTTTTTTTTCTTTTTCTTGTTATTCTCCTAATTCCTTCATTCTTATTTTGTATTTTTTTTCTCTGTTTCATATGTTTCTCTTCTTTCTATATGTTGGTTTCTTTTTCCTTCTCCTTTTCATCGCATTTCTCTTTTATTTCTCTATTCCCCTTTTGTATCTTTTCCATTCCCTTTCTTCTCAAGGAATTAGCGAATGTCACATATGAATGAATGAATGAATAATTGATTGATTAATTGATGACTAAATGTCTGACTCACTCACTGAAAGACTGACTGACTTATTAACTGAAGGACTAAAATGAAGAAAAAAATATACGAAATTAATATATGAACAAATGATTGACTAACTAACTGATTTACTGACTTACCGAATGATTGAATGACTGATTGACCGACTGACTGACTGACTGACTGACTGGCTGACTGACTGAGCGCCTAACTGACTGAATGACCGCCTGACTGACTGAATGATCACCTGTCTGCCTGCCTGCCTGCCTGCCTGCCTGACTGACTGAATGACCGAATGACTGACTGACTGACTGACCACCTGACTGACTTAATGACACACGGCGCCATCAGCAACGTAAACACCACCAGGTAAAAGGAGTGACAAGTGCGTGGAGAAGGTAAGAAAAATAGAGTATCGAAAAATAGCCCAGGATATTACCTATGAATATTGAGAAACAGACTCTCTCAAACATACGGCTCACTCTCACACACCTGCCGAGCCTCGCAGGTGTGGGGAAATATAAGGGAAAAAAGAACAAATCGCAGGTATACAAAATTCAAAAAGAGTTGGAAAGTTAAAGTGTCGAGTTTAAAAAATGTTTCGTCGGTAAAATATTTTCCGAGAGAGAGAGAGAGAGAGAGAGAGAGAGAGAGAGAGAGAGAGAGAGAGAGAGAGAGAGAGAGAGAGAGAGAGAGAGAGAGAGAGAGAGAGAGAGAGAGAGAGAGAGAGAGAGAGAGAGAGAGAGAGAGAGAGAGAGAGAGAGAGAGAGAGAGAGAGAGAGAGAGAGAGAGAGAGAGAGAGAGAGAGAGAGAGAGAGAGAGAGAGAGAGAGAGAGAGAGAGAGAGAGAGAGAGAGAGAGAGAGAGAGAGAGAGAGAGACTAGACGAGGAAATGTAATTAGAACCGTGAATAAAATAACAGGAAGAAGGAAAGCTTAATAATATATAGTAATCAAAATAGACACACGTAAATTGCCTCGAAATTTTACTGTTCCCCCAAAAAGGACAGTAAATCAAATCACTTAAAAGAAAACGGGAAATGGAAACAAATAAAAGATCAGAACCGCAAAGGAAAAAAGGAAAACCCGATAAAATTCAAGTTAAAAACAAGGAAAAAGGGGAAAAAAAGAATGATAATGGAAGGGAAGAAACGCAAAGATGAAATATAAAGGAAAAACGAAACAAAAAGAGAGAAAAGTAAAAAAAGTAAGAGACGGATAAAAAAAAACGAAAGAGAAATTAATGAAAGGCAAAAAACAAGTGAGTAATGTCAAAACTCCACCGGAAAATTGAAAAAAAAAAAAAAAAAAGACTACTTTTTCTCTATTAACATTCCGATCAATATTCATCCATAAAATATTTCTCTTTTATTTCACATATTTTCTACGACATAACTATCAATTCATTCTCTAAAAATATCAAAGTAAGTTTTTAGTATATCTTTTACGTCTCTATTTCAAAGTATGTAGCAATCTCTTCAACTATCTATCTAAGGAGCTGCCAACCTGTCACCTTATCTATCGTGTATCTATCTATAAATCTCTCTATTTGTGTATCTATCTCAATACCTATTTATCAGTCTGTTTATCAATTCATCCATCTATTTGTCTATCATTTTATCTATCTATTCATACATTTACCTATTTAGCTGTCTACCAGTTTAACTATCTATCTATCTGTCTATTATCTATCAGTCTATCTATTAATCTATCTATCTTTCTATCCAATTTCTTCAAGTCCTACATTTATCTATTTTGTATCCACCTATAGTTAACAATCTCGGTGATCAGCTACCCTTAAAATTTCTCTCTCTCTCTCTCTCTCTCTCTCTCTCTCTCTCTCTCTCTCTCTCTCTCTCTCTCTCTCTCTCTCTCTCTCTCTGCCTCCCTCAGCAGTTCCTTCGGTTAATTTAATCATCTGCTCCCTCACCAAATGCCGCCATGTGTTGCCATAGACTCTCTCTCTCTCTCTCTCTCTCTCTCTCTCTCTCTCTCTGGTAAAATGACATCTTTAGGTTGTTCTCTGCCTGCCTGGTTGGATGATTTGCTGGATGGCTGATCTCTCTCTCTCTCTCTCTCTCTCTCTCTCTCTCTCTCTCTCTCTCTCTCTCTCTCTCTCACTCGGAGGCAGCTGTCATCTGCTCTCTCAACTGCGAAATATTGAACTTTCTGTCGCCTGTGTGTGTGTGTGTGTGTGTGTGTGTGTGTGTGTGTGTGTGTGTGTGTATACCAGACACTCACTCACTACACACACACACACACACACACACACACACGGCCGCTAACTTTTGCTTCGCCTTTCGCCTTCCAATGATCTCCTGTTTGGTATGATCCGGCGCTACCAAAGGCCTCGTATCACTCTTGTCCCCGCTCAAGGTAAGTTAGGAAGGGGAGGCCGCGACACAGGCAGGCACGGCACCGGAGCGGGTTTCGGGGTGTTTGGTGGTGTCTTGGGGATGAGTTAGTGGCGGTGGTGGCGGTGGTGGTGGTGTTGGTGTTGGTGGGAGAGTAAGTGAGTGAGAGGAAAACTTGTGTTGGAAGAAGGAAAGTGGTTGAGAGTGTTGCATTGTGTTGTGTTGTGTGCTTTCTCTGTCTCTGTCTCTCTCTCTCTCTCTCTCTCTCTCTCTCTCTCTCTCTCTCTCTCTCTCTCTCTCTGCTGATATTATGTCTATTTTTACTATCTATCTACGTTTCTTTATCAAATTTGTGTATCTATTTATCTTTCACTGTTACTTTCTTTCTGTCTGTCTTTCTACCTGTGTTCGCCTTATTCCTGTCTGTCTGTCTGTCTGTCTTTCTACTACCTGCCTTTCCTTCCTGCTTGTCTGTCTGTCTGTCTTTCTACCTGCCTGCTTGCCATTCCTACCTGTTGTCTGTCTGTCTGTCTGTACCTTTCCAACTTTCCTTCATGCCTTTTATTTACCTGCTTGTCTGTCTGTTTGTCTGTCTATCTGCCTGCCTTCCCTTTCTCCCGTTTCTCTAACTCCTTGTCTATTTGTCTGTCTGTCTGTGTATCCCTGTCTAACTCTCATTATTCTAGCCAGTCTGTCTCTCTGCTTGTCTATCTATGCTCTCTATTTCCTGTCTAACTATCAGTCTAGTATTCTTTATTTGTCTGTGTATCTGTCTATCTGTCGTTTCATCGGTCCGTCAGTCTGTTTGTCTACTCTGACGCAGAAGAGAAAAGAAACAAACCTTGAAATAAAAAGAATAAAGTATATACAACTATCTCATGAAAAAAATGGTGTGTGTGTGTGTGTGTGTGTGTGTGTGTGTGTGTGTGTGTGTGTGTGTGTGTGTGTGTGTGTGTGTGTGTGTGTGTCCACACACACACACACACACACACACACACACACACACACACACACACAAGGTTCTCTCTTGTCATATTTTCAAGTGGATGTGGGCCTCTTACTCAGACGTGGAGGAAGTGTGCCCGCGAGGGAGGAGGAGGAGGAGGAGGAGGAGGAGGAGGAGGAGGAGGAGGAGGAGGAGGAGGAGGAGGAGAACACGGCATTAGAGCTACAGGGAGTTGGGACAAAGAAGAACTGTTGAGAGAGAGAGAGAGAGAGAGAGAGAGAGAGAGAGAGAGAGAGAGAGAGAGAGAGAGAGAGAGAGAGAGAGAGAGAGAGTCAACGCAGGAACAAGTCACGTAAAACAAAGAATTAAGAAGGAAATGTGTAGGAAAATTATGAAAAGAGAGAGGAGAGAGAGAGAGAGAGAGAGAGAGAGAGAGAGAGAGAGAGAGAGAGAGAGAGAGAGAGAGAGAAAGGATGATAAAGTGAGAGGAGTGAGTGAGAGTAAGGAGAGCGTGGCACGGAATCGCCCTGAGGAAGAAGGAGTGAATAAGAACAAGGAGAGGAAAATTAATAGGAGAAAAAAAAAAGTAAAGAGGAAAAACGAGCAAACCTTGGAAATAAGAAAGGAAGGAAATAAGGAAGAGGATAAAAACGAAGAAAACAAAGAATAATAAAGGGAAAAAAGGATGATGGGGAAAAAAAGACAAAAGGAGAAGAAAGAGGAGAATAATAAAAGGGAAAAAATAGAAAGAGACAAAGAGAGAAGGATAATTAATAGAAAGAAGGAATAAAGGAAGGAATAAAGGAAAGAGAGAGAGAGAGAGAGAGAGAGAGAGAGAGAGAGAGAGAATATAGTTACCAGTTAATCATTTTTCTTACCAATGTTTTTTTTTTCTCTCTCTCTGGAGGAAACTTACCTACTTTTCCTCCATTCGTTTCCTCCACTCTCATAAATCCCACACTCACCTGAGGAGGAAAAAAGAAAGTAATTAATTAACTTCTTCAATAATACAGGTGTGTGAATGTTACCTGTTAAATCTCTCTCTCTCTCTCTCTCTCTCTCTCTCTCTCTCTCTCTCTCTCTCTCTCTCTCTCACACACACACACACACACACACATAAATCGCTTATTGTTTGAGAGAGAGAGAGAGAGAGAGAGAGAGAGAGAGAGAGAGAGAGAGAGAGAGAGAGAGAGAGAGAGAGAGAGAGAGAGAGAGAGAGAGAGAGAGAGAGAGAGCCTACCACGCAACAATCAAAAAAGGAAAAATAAAAAGGAGAGATAGAAAGAAAAAGAAAAAGAAGAAAAAAGAAAGAAAGCAAATAAAGAATGAAAGAGAGAAAGAGAAGCAAATACAAAAAGTGAGATATGGAACGTAAAAAAATATAAAGAAATTAATAAGAAAGTGAACGAAACACAAAAAAATGAAAAAAAGTACGTTAAAGAAGAGAGAGAGAGAGAGAGAGAGAGAGAGAGAGAGAGAGA
>NC_059275.1:11414533-11417033 GCF_017591435.1 Portunus trituberculatus
CCGTTTTCTAGATATCCCCTCTTGTCTCTCCCCTTCCTCCCCTTCCTTGCTATATAACATCCCATCACCTATACGCCTACCATTTATTCCCCTCACCATTCTCCCCATCTCTTCCTTTCTCCCCATTTCTCCCCTTACCGACTTCCCCTCACCTATTCATATTTACCTACCCATCTTAATGTTCCCCTCTGCACACCCTTCACCTCCCAACACTTACCTATTCTACCTATCCATTTATTCATTTCCACCTCCCTATTCCCTATTTTTCTTACTCATCGCTATATCTTCCATCTCCTCTCTTTCTTTTTTTACCTATTTTTCTCTCCCTCTTCCCATCTCGTTATTTCCAGATTCCTATTTCTTCATTTTCATTTTCCATCTCCCTATTCTTCTCATCCATCTCTCAGTCTTCCCTATTCCTTCTACCTATTTCTCTTTGCCTCCAATTGTTATTCTAGATTCCCGTTTCTTTATCTCCACCTTCCAACTCCCTATTATCCCTCTCCCATCTACGCATCTTCCCTATTCTTCTTACCTATTTCTCTCTCCCTTCCATCATTATTCTAGTTTCCCATTTCTTCATCTCGACTTATTTCTCTTACTTTCTCCCCATCTTCCCTATTCTTCCTATTTCCCTCTCTTCCTTTCCCCTTCCTTCGTTATCCTCAATCACCACCTCCTATCTCCTAATTCCTTTTACTCATCCCCCTATCTCCACATCTTTACTCTTGCTACCTATTTCCCTCTCCCCATTTCCTCATCTCCACTTTCAATTCCCTATTTCTCTTACTTATCTCCTCATCTTCTTTATTCTTATTACCTATTTCCCTCTCCCCATTTCCTCATCCCCACTTTCAATTCCGTATTTCTCTTACTCATCTCCCCATCTTCCCTATTCTTCCTATTTCCCTCTCTCCCTCTCCCCTTCCTTCGTTATCCTCAATCACCACCTTCTGTCTCCAAATTCTTCTTACACATCCCCCATCAACCCGATCTTCCCATCTTCCCTATTCTTCCTACCTACATATTTCCCTCCCTCCCACCCCCCACAGCCCCTGCCTCGTTTAAGCTCAGGAGGAAATTAAGAGCTATGAAAACGGATAATATGGGCACCCTGATTAGAATGTTATCTCCCCTCTTCATATTTTCCCCTCGTCACGTGACTTTCAAACATCACCATTAAAATTCACATCAAACATCTCCTCCTGATTACATTGATGTTGAAATGAGCAGTTGTTTATAAAAGTAATTGTCTTTTTTTCTATATATATTTTTTTTTTTCAGTTGTTTTAGTTGATTTCTGTTTGTGTTTATTTGATATCTCTTCTATTTATTTATTTATCTTATCCTTATCTGATTCCATTGATGTTGAAAAGAGAAGTTGTTTTTAAGAAGAATAATGTTTCCTTTTCATTATTTCTCGCTTTTTTTTTTTTTTTTGTGTGTGTGTGTGTGTGTGTGTGTGTGTGTGTGTGTGTGTGTGTGTGTGTGTGTGTTTATTTGTTATCTTTTTTTTATTTCATTGGTTTCATTCTCTTCTTGATTCCATTGATGTTGAAAAAGAGAAATCGTTTATAACCTCTTGGAACGCATCTACCATGTAAATCAAGAGTTACCTGTATTTATATTTACACTTGTTCCATTTAGTATTTAATTGTACTTATTTACACTTGTTTCAATAATTCTTCATATAGGAGGAACTGTGCTTTTTTTCATCTTTTTTAGTGATTTCAGCTGATTTCTTTTTGTTTTTATTTAATATTTATTTATCTATTTCATTCTCTTCTGACTCTACTGATATCGAAAAGAGAATTCGTTTATAAGAGAATTTATTATTTTTTTCTATTTTTTTCTTTTTTTAGAGGGTCATTTCATCTGATTTCTTCTTGTATTCATTCGTTATCTATTTCTTTTTATTCATTTATTTCATCCTCTTCTGACTCCATTGATATCGAAAAGAGAATTCGTTTATAAGAGTATTTATGTTTTTTTTTATTTATTTTTTTTTAAAGGGGAATTTCTGTTGATTTTTTTTTTTTTTTGCGTATTTATTCGGTATCTTTTTTTGGGTTTATTTGTTTAACTTTCCCTGATTCCACTGATGTTTGAGAAAAAGTAGTCGTTTGTAAGAGGAGTTTTCTTTTTCTAGTATTTTTCTTTTGGGTATTTCATGTGATTTCTTGTGTTTATTTGCTACTATTTCCGTTTGTATTTCATCATTTATTTTGTTTGTTTTCGCTTTGTTTTGTTATTCATAAAAGAAAGAAACCACTTTTTTTTTCTTACTAACACGAAGTCGCTTATCAGAACTAATCATGTTTTATTTATTTATTTTTTTTTTCAATTTCAAGTCAGTATCTTTCGTGTGTTCATTCGTTATCTTATTTTTCATTTATTTCATCACTCTTCTTTTCGCTTTTTTTCACTATAAAAGTAACCAGACAACTGATTTTCTTTCACTTTTCTTATTCTACCAAACGATTTCCTATCATCAACTGCT
>NC_059275.1:11432033-11442033 GCF_017591435.1 Portunus trituberculatus
AGCGCGCATGGTTCCACTGTACCACGGCGGAAAGAAGTGACAGTGAGAGAGCAAAGCGTTTCAGAGTAAGACACCACATTCCATCTTCACCACAGCCATGCCAGGGTTAGCATCTTACGAGTATTATTGGTATCTTTTCTTCTACGTTTTCATTGTCTTCATTTTTACAATATTATCATCTTAGTATGTGTCTTTTCTTCTGTTCTTCATCTTCGTCGCTGCTACCATACCATAGTTAGTATCTACATATTTGTATCTTCTTTTCTTCTACATGTGTTCATTGTCTTCGTCACAACTCTCCACTGCATGTTATTGTTATCCCTCATTGTCTTCCATCTGTGTCTACTATTTCATCACCACAGCCCTCCACAGCATTTTAATCTTGGTATCTTTCTATGTCAAAACCTCTTTATCACTACTACGAATTCAGCTAGTTCTCCCGTCCACTTTTCTTTATCTTACCTTTCTTCAGCTTCTATTTTCTCAGTGTTATTGTTTATCTTTTATTGTTTTTTTTATCTATACATCAAACTCTCTCACAGCACAGCCACTTCTCCCCTTTTCCTTCCTCACCCACAATCTCTTACTTCCTATATATTCACTTAACTTGTCTGTTCCGGCTTTTTATTCAGTTACCCCACCATTGTTTATCTATACGTCAAACTGCAGATATTGTGAGTGGATTTCTCTAGTTTTCTGTAATCCTTTCATCTCCTCTCCCCACATCCTTGTCAGCACAAAACATAAGCAAAGACCAACACTCCACATCTCTCCTCTCCTCTCTCCTATCCTCTCCTCCCTTCTCTTCTCTCCTCTCCTCTCCTCTCCTCTCCACGTCCCCTTCACCGCCAAAGCATCAGCAAAGACCGCCAACCTTTAACCTTCCCGCTGCCTCCCTCGGAACAGACAAAAGTTGAACCCTCACAACAGCCTGAAATTCTTTGGGATCAGAACCCACACGAGACAAGGATTAGGAACTCCAATAGCCGCGTGCCCTTGAGCTCCAAAACAGGATCTGACACGCTCATTCCCTGCGGCCTGACACACACACACACACACACACACACACACACATTCAAGGTTTCATTTTCTCCCTTGTGAGTGTAAAGTGAGAAAAAAATGGAAAAAAATGTGCCCCCTCTTCACTGTTATCGACTGAAGTGTTGATTTTAATAATGGTGTTAAAATTTTTGAGGCATTTTTTTTTTTTATCTTTTTGTTTGTCAGAGAGAGAGAGAGAGAGAGAGAGAGAGAGAGAGAGATTGTTATGGTTCTAAAGTCTTGAAAAACAATTAGGTTGACTTTTTGTATATATTATTATTCTCTCTCTCTCTCTCTCTCTCTCTCTCTCTCTCTCTCTCTCTCTCTCTCTCTCTCTAAAAAGTATAATCCTGTTTGCAATTCTCTCTTCGCTTCATATTCTCCTTCTCCTCCCTTTTATGTCCATCTTCAATGTTCCTCTCTTTCTCTCTCCCCTCGCTTTCTCCTCTTCTCTCTCCTCTCCTTGACAGGTTTTCCCTTTCACCACCCTGCCAGAACTCTCTCTCTCTCTCTCTCTCTCTCTCTCTCTCTCTCTCGTGTCAAGCTTACATCAGTCCAATGCTTAGGATTTTTTGTACTGTTTTATCACTCTCTTCCATTTCCCTCTTTTATTCTTCCTCTGACATATCCATACACTCTCTCTACTCTCCCTGCCTCTCACTGCTCTTATGATTTACTCTTATAGGTGGAGAGCGGAGCCTGGGTGTAAATGTAGAGTGTGTGTCTGTCTGTCTCTGTCTGTCTCTCTGTCTGTGATGTCCTTCCTGTTTCTCCGGTTTTCATTTTCCTTCTCTTGTGTTTTTAAGTGCTTTTTTTTTTGGTGGTGGGGAAGAGGAGAAGGATGTAGAGGAAGAAGAGGAAGAGGAGATGAAGGAGGAAGGTGTGGTGTTTCTACAGGCAAGTTCTTGTGTTTGCGTTTAGTTAGGTTAGGTTAGGTTAGGTTAGGTTGGGTAAGGTTAGGTGAGGCTGGGATAGGCTGGGCTCGGTTAGGTTAGGTTAGGTTGGGTTGGGTTGGATTGGGTTAGGTTGGATTAGGTTGGGTTAGGTTGGGTTAGGTTGGGTTAGGTTAGGTTGGGTTGGGTTGGGTTGGGTTGGGTTGGGTTGGGTTAGGTTGGGTTAGGTTGGGTTGGGTTGGGTTGGATTGGGTTAGGTTGGGTTGGGTTGGGTTGGGTTGGGTTGGGTTGGGTTGGGTTGGGTTGGGTTGGGTTGGATTGGGTTAGGTTAGGTTGGGTTAGGTTAGGTTAGGTTGGATTAGGTTGGGTTAGGTTGGGTTGGGTTGGGTTGGGTTGGGTTGGGTTGGGTTGGGTTGGGTTGGGTTGGGTTGGGTTGGGTTGGGTTGGGTTGGGTTAGGTTTAGGTTGGGTTGGGTTGGGTTGGGTTAGGTTAGGTTAGGTTAGGTTAGGTTGGGTTAGGTTGGGTTGGGTTGGATTGGGTTAGGTTGGGTTAGATTGGGTTGGGTTGGGTTGGATTGGGTTAGGTCAGTGTTCTGTGGTATGTGTTGTGTGTTCGTATGTTGATTTTTTCTTGTGTATTTTCGTGGTTCTTATATTTTCTTTCATTTATTTAGTTTTAGATTCTGCTCTCTCTCTCTCTCTCTCTCTCTCTCTCTCTCTCTCTCTCTCTCTCTCTCTCTCTCTCTCTCTCTCTCTCTCTCTCCATCCTAGACTTCCATCATACAACCACTTCCCCTTCACCCACCAAGACCTCCCTAGCTTTGTCTCTCCTCCACCATACCACTATAACATTTCCACTCTTAAATCTCCACCACGCCTCCCTTTCACCTCCCTGCTACAATATGTCACTCCCTTTTACACAATAATCTCCCTTTCCTTCCCTCCCATACACGCCCACCCATCACTCCTGCCTCAACGACTTCTTTCTTCCTCTCCCTCCCTTGCTTCCTAATGTCATAAGCACACGAGAAGCAGTAAGAAGCGCAGCTCTACAAATCAAGGCTCCAGTTTATGTGTCTTGTGAATCCTGGCTGAGGTCGCTGCTTCTACACTCGAGTCTCCCTACCGCTTCCTCTTTGTCTCTTACTTTCAATGGGTGTTTGATCTTATGGTGATTTTTAAGGGTGTTTTTTTGTGTGTGATTTTAGTGAGAGGTTAACTAATCAAGGCTCCAGTTTGTGTGTCTTGTGAATCCTTAATGAGGTCGCTACTTCTACATCTTACTGTCCGTCTCTGCTATTGGTTTTTAAGGCTGTTTTTGTGGTTTTAGAGATAAGCTAACTAATCAAGGCTCCAGTTTCAATATTTTGTCAATCTTAATTGAGGCCGCTGCTTCTACACTCTACTATTCTGAGTTTCCCTGTCGCTTCTTCTTCTTCTTCTCTGTCTCTACTACTTTCATTGGGTTTTATATGTTATGCTGGTTTTTGAGGATGTTTCTGTAGTTTTAGTAAGAAGTTAACAAATCAAGGCTCCAGTTTATGTGTGTCTTGTGATTCTTGACTGAGGTCGCTGCTTCTACATTCGACTATTCTGAAGAGTCTCCCATCCGCTTCCTCTCTGTCATTGGTACTTTCATTGGGTCTTAGATGTTATGGTGATTTTTAAGGGTGTTTTTTTTTGTGATTTTAGTGAGAGGTTAACTAATCAAGGCTTCAGTTTGTGTGTCTTGTGAATCCTGGCTGAGGTCGCTGCTTCTACACGACTATTCTCAAGAGTTTCCCTGCCGCTTCTTCTCTGTCACTGGTACTTTCATTGGGTCTCAGATGCTATCCTGGTTTTCGAGGGTGTTTTTCTTGGTTTTAGTGAGAGGTTAATTTGGTTTCTATATCTGAAACTGAGATATCACTCTCGAAAATCTGGGTAATCATTTCTGTGGGCTTTGAAAGAAGTATTGATAAAGTGTAAAATGTTTCTAAATACGGGTCTTTTTTATGGGTTATAAGAGTTCTTCTATTGGTGTTTTATGGTTCTACAGACAGATTAACATGATTTCTATGTTAATAAATGGAGAAGTGCTATCAGGAACATGGCTAGTTATCTCTGTCACCTTTGAAAATAATCGTGGTGAGGTAGCAAATCGTTTCTGAATACGAGCCTTTTTAATGAGCGATACGAGCTTTTAAGGGTTGTTTTTACTGTGTTAGGGATAAATTAACAAGCTTTCTACATTAATAACTGGGAAAACACTCTCGAAGACCCAGCTAATCATCAATGTAGCCTTTGAAGACACTCTTGGTGAGGTAGCGAAGCGTTTCCTATGAGTGCTGGCTTCAGTGATCCTGTCTTGATGAGGATGCCACTGTCACACTTAATTAAGCCTGAATCTGAACAGGCTTTATTCTCTCACCAAGATTATTTACAAAGGCCAAAGAGATATTAACCAGATTCTTAAGACTATTTCTCCTTTTAATAATGTGGAAAAAGAGTTCATTTGGCACTAAAACTATACAAACCCGTGTTTTTCCAAAAGCCACAGAAATTACAACCCGGATTCACGAAACTGTTTATCCTTTTAACGATGTAGACATGTAGATATTTTTTTTTGTTCATACCATATGGGCTTTTCACGGGAATTTCTGGGCTAAAGGGGATACTTTTTGGGGTACCTCTTATTTCAAAGCCCACCCGCTAGGAAACCGTTGCCCCCGAGTGAGGAAGCCCAACCTACACTCGGACTGTGGACAGGATTCGAACCCGTGCGCTTGAGACCCCTCGGACCCCAAAGCACGCATGGTTCCACTGTACTCTTAAAAACCAGTGTACCTGGAAACAGAGCCTTTGGAAATAGAGGAAGTGCGGTGCGAAAGTGTTTCAGAATACAGCACATACAGGCATGAGTCCCACAGACCACCTAATCCTCCCCCATCTCCCTCCCCCTCACCACAACACCCCGTCCAGCATCTCATAACTTCCCTCCCTTTCCAACTCTCTTCCAGCACCTTCCCTCCCTCCTCCCCTCCCTTCATCCCTCTTAGCCACTTTATCTGACGAATAGCCTCCCCCGCCACTAGGCCTACCGTACCCTCTACAGACACCCATAAGTACTAGTTAAATATATCATTAATAATGGTTAAGAGCTATGGGGAGTGATTTATACACACACTTTCCTCTTGTCGATTCCTCCTTTCCTTCCCTTCCTCCTCCTCCTCCTCCTCCTCCTCCTCCTCCTCCTCCTCCTCCTCCTCCTCCTACTCCTCCACCCCCTCCACCTTGTCTCCCTCCCAGATGTCCTAAATCACAGCAGGAAACTTAATGTCCTTTAATTACTGAATGGAGGGAAATAAATCACTGTTACGGTTCCCTGACGATTTTTAGGTTATGTTTCCCCCATTCCCCTTTTCACTCCCCTCTTTCCTCCCCCCCTCTCACCTCGCCTTCCCACCCGTCCCCCTTCCTTTCCTTCCTTAAGCAGCCGGTCCGTAGACGAAAAGGGAAATTTGGGAAGGAAAAATTATAGGAGGGAGTGATGGAAAGAATGATGGGTGAAGGAAGGAGTGGGTTGAGAGAGAGAGAGAGAGAGAGAGAGAGAGAGAGAGAGAGAGAGAGAGAGAGAGAGAGAGAGAGAGAGAGAGAGAGAGAGAGAGAGAGAGAGAGAGAGAGAGAGAGAGAGAGAGAGAGAGAGAGAGAAGAAGGAAGGAAGGATAGAAAGAAGGAAGGAAAGAAGGAAGGAAAGAAGGAGGGAAAGAAGGAGGAAAGGAAAGAAGGAAAGTAGAGAAGAAAAAACAGAAAAGAGGAAGAAAGAAATTAAGGAAAATAGTAAAGAAAAAAATTATAAGAAAGAAAAGTAATTGACTGAGAAAGAGAGAGAGAGAGAGAGAGAGAGAGAGAGAGAGAGAGAGAGAGAGAGAGAGAGAGAGAGAGAGAGAGAGAGCAGACTTAATAAGCTTGATCGCCCTTTTCCAGACCAATCTTTTTCCACGTCACATAAGAGAAAACGAAAAGAAAGCAAAACAAATAGAAAACGACAAAAGGGAAATTCAACCAATGTCAAAAATAGGGGAAACTAAATAAAAACACGAAAATGAAAGGGTTGGTGGGAGGAGGGACAAAAAATAAAATATACCCAGCCAGAATTTTGCAGCTACGGTTTTCAGCGCGACAAGAAGGAAAAATTGAAGTGAAAAAAAAAAAAACAATAGAAAAATACGCTCAAAGAAATATAAGCCAACATTGATATTTAACCTTAAAAAAAAAAAAAAAAAGAAATTTAAAATGGTGTCCACTCGTTCATAAAGAGAAACGAAGAGAATGTACATATCAGAATTGTCTTATCCACCACTTCTTGCCTTCATATTACCACATTTTTTTTCTTTTTCCCTACTTTACAATTTTAGTCATCCTTTCTCAATATTTTAGGCAAAGGGAGAAGTTTGTAAGGACATGAAAAAAAAATTACCTTAAACTTGAACCGCCTGACTGACTGACTGACTGACTGACTGACTGACTGACTGAATGAATGACTTACTGACTGACTGACTGAATGAATGACTTACTGACTTACTGACTGACTGAATGAATGAATAAATGACTTACTGACTGAATGAATTAATGAATGAATGATTTACTGACTGAATGAATGAATGAATGAATGACTTACTGACTGACTTACTGACTGAATGAATGAATGAATAAATAAATCTATGAATGAATGAATTACTTACTGACTGACTTACTGACTGACTGACTGACTGACTGAATGAATGAATGAATGACCTTGTGACTGACTGACTGACAGACCATGTGACTAACTGACTGACTGACCGATTCTGTACCACAACACCAGAATCATGAAGTCACAAATAAAGAAATTACAATAAAAAAAATAGACTCCCTGACAGACTGGTTGGTTAATTGACTGACTTACTGACTGACTGATTAAACGTAGCCTTATGTGAGAAAGTCATGTAAAAGAAATAGCAATAAATAAGAGACAATAAAAGAGAAATAAGTCAAAATATATTAAGAAAATCAATCAGAAAAACTCAAATTAACTGATTGACTGACTCGATGAATGACTTAGAGACAAACTGACTGACTGACTGTATGGCTGACTGACTGGCTGACTGACTGAATAAATGACAGGCAAAATAACTGAATGACTGACTATCCGATTTAACCACACACAACCAAACCCAAACTAAACCTCACTTCACTAACCTCACGTAACCCAAACCAACCCCAAACCTCACAAAAAACTAACCTGACTTACCCAATCCAAACCCAATCCAACCTAACCCAGACAAACCCAAACCAAAACAGACAACCCAACCTAACCTAACCTAACCCCACTTAATCCAACCAACCTAACCCAGCGCAACCCCAATGTAATCCAACTCTAACTCATCCCTAACCCAACCCCAAACAACCTAACCTAACATAACCCCATCAAATCCAACCTAATTCAACCTAACCTAACAACACTAAACCCAACCCAATCTAACCTAACCTAACCTAACCTAACCTAACCCCAACCAACCTAGCCTAATCCAACTTAATCCAACCCAACTAAACCCAATCTAACACAACCCAACCTAACCTAACCTAACACAACCTAACCCAACCCAACCTAACCCAACCTAACCTAACCTAACCCAACCAAACCAAACCCAACCCAACCCAACCCAACTAATCCCAATCTAACCCAACCCAAACTAACCTAATCTAACCCAACCTAACCTAACCCAACCCAACCCAACCCAACCCAACCTCACCTCACCTCACCGCAGCCAACCACGTCACATCAACACATCAAAGCGTGCGAGGGAAAGGGAAACAGAAAGACAGCGGCGTGGCGTGTTTCCACCAATGCCGCACTGTCCTTTATTGCCCAGTGGAGAGGTGGAGAGAGAGGAACCTTTCACACAGATGGACATTCGCTGCTTCCACCTTCTTTTTTTTTTTTTTTTTACGTTGATTTATCCACTAGTTAGGAATTGTTGTTGTTGTTGTTGTTTCAGGAATTGTTGTTGTCATTGTTGTTGTTTCTATTGTTGTTGTTGTTGTTTCAGGAATTGTTGTTGTTTCTATTGTTGTTGTTGTTGTTGTTGTTGTTGTTGTTGTTGTTGGTGGTGGTGGTGGGTGGTGGTGGTGTTGATGTTTCCAGGTAAAAAACAAAAAAATGTAAATACAGGACTTTTATCGTTAGCTTATTCTCTCTCTCTCTCTCTCTCTCTCTCTCTCTCTCTCTCTCTCTCTCTCTCTCTCTCTCTCTCTCTCACGCTTGTTTGTTCGTGAGTTAGTATCTTTCTGTTGCCAAATTGATGTCTCAGGAATATGAATAGGAAATGAGGATGGTGGTGGTGGTGGTGGTGGTAGTGGAGGAGGAGGAGGAGGAGGAGGAGGAGGAGGAGGAGGAGGAGGAGGAGGAGGAGGAGGAGGAGGAGGAGGAGGAGTAAGAGATCAAGATGAAAGTAAGAGATCAAGATGAAACGAAAAACAACAACAGGAAAGAGAGAGAGAGAGAGAGAGAGAGAGAGAGAGAGAGAGAGAGAGAGAGAGAGAGAGAGAGAGAGAAGACAAAGGCTGCCGGGGCCGTAGACCCTGGAGATAAGGGTCTGGGGGGGGAGGTTTGGGGGGGAAGGGGCAATAACGTGGTCGAATCATGGTCAAAACTTGGCATCCCTCCTCCTCCTCCTCCTCCTCCTCCTCCTCCTCCTCCTCCTCCTCCTCCTCCTCCTCCTTCTCTTCTCCTTCTTTCCATATTTCCTTCAATATAACCACCCTTCTTTCCGCTGTTTGCTCTCTCTCTCTCTCTCTCTCTCTCTCTCTCTCTCTCTCTCTCTCTCTCTCTCTCTCTCGTCCCCATCTTTCACATTTCCCTCGTTTCATCTTTCATTTCCTCTCTCTCTCTCTCTCTCTCTCTCTCTCTCTCTCTCTCTCTCTCTCTCTCTCTCTCTCTCTCTCTCTCTCTCTCTCTCTCTTCCCTTGTCATTCTTCCTATCATTTTGTTCTTCCTCACTCCTCTTTCGTCCCTTCCTCCTTCCTTTCTTCCTTCTTTCTTCCCTCCTTCCTTTCCCTCAGCTCATAATTCCTCCTCTTCTCTTCCTCCAGCCTTCCTCTCCCTCCGGACCTTATTTCCTTCTCTTCTTCTTCCTCCTTCCATCATCACGACTTCCTTTCCTCTTTCCTTCTCCTCATTCCTTCTCTTCCTTCCTTCCTTCCTTTTTTTCAAGTAATTTATTTTTTGCATTTCCTTTTCACCTTTCCATTTTTCCTCTTACTTTATTTCTTTTAAGTGTTTTTTCCTTTCCCTTCTTCTTTTTCCTCTCTTGAATAGTCTCTTTCTCTCCTTCTTTTCCTTCCTTCCTTCATTCATTTCTTGTCTACCTTCCCTTCTCTCCTTTTCTTCCTTAATTTAAATCCTTTCCTCCCTTGATTTTTCTCCTTTGTTTTTCCTCTCCTTCACTTCCTTCCTTCAAATCTCTTTCACTATCTTCCCTTTTTCTCCTTCCTTCCTTTAAATTATTCCTTCCTTTTCTGATCTTTAATTTTTCTCTCCTTCACTTCCTCGCTGTCTCTCCTTCCCTCCTTCCTTCATTATTTCCCTAAAATTTCTCCCTAGACCAATTTTTCCTCCTTTCCTTTCTTATTTTTCTTAACCTTACTCTCTTTTCTTCCTCTTCCTTTTCTTCCTGTCATCCCTTCCCTCCTAAACACTCCCTGCTGTTTCATGGAGGTCACTGATATAAGGGAGTGGCGCCCCCTACATTTTCCTCCTTCCTCTTTACCCCTCCCCCCACCAACACACCTCTACTTCCCATTCGCCCCCCCCCCTGCTAGGTTATGACTCTGTAGTATTAAGTGGACGCACATTTCACGAAATATTAAACTGAACTAAAATTACCAACAGATAGAGAGGATAAGAGGGACTGTGTGTGTGTGTGTGTGTGTGTGTGTGTGTGTGTGTGTGTGTGTGTGTGTGTGTGTGTGTGTGTGTGTGTGTGTGTGTGTGTGTGTGTGTGTGTGTGTGTGTGTGTATGTGTGTGGTGTAGTGTCCAGCATTCA
>NC_059275.1:11447033-11457033 GCF_017591435.1 Portunus trituberculatus
CTCTCTCTCTCTCTCTCTCTCTCTCTCTCTCTCTCTTGCAGTCATTGTGTCTCCTTCCTCATTTTTTCTCATATCTTCCTCTCCCATTTATTTATTTCCTTTTTCTTGCGTCTTCCATAATACAAAACAATCCTCCTCCTTCTCCTCCTCCTCCTCCTCCTCCTCCTCCTCCTCCTCCTCCTCCTCCTCCTCCTCCTCCTCTCTCCTCTCCTCTCCTCTCCTCTCCTCCTCCTCTCTCCTCCTCTCCTCTCCTCCTCCTCCTCTCTCCTCTTCCTCTTCCTCTTCCTCTTCCTCCTCCTCCTCCTGCAACTCATCCTATTACTAATACTATCAGCAACATCTCTCTTCCTGTTACTCATACTACGAACACTATTACTTTTCCGTCCTCTTTCTCCTCCTCCTCCTCCTCCTCCTCCTCCTCCTCCTCCTCCTCCTCCTCCTCCTCCTCCTCGTACCTCATCTTCCTAATACCGCAAGATTCCGCCGCGCACGTGGGTGAAAAAACAGATCACTCTCTACCTGGCCAGGGGAATTGGAGAGGAACAAGAAGGAAATGGAATCGTGATAAGTTCCCAGGTAAATTTGGTCTCCCAGCATCGCCAGAGAGACAGGTAAGCACCGGACGCCTACCTGGAGATGGCTGAGTGTGTGTGTGTGTGTGTGTGTGTGTGTGTGTGTGTGTGTGTGTGTGTGTGTGTGTGTGTGTGTGTGTGTTTACTCTATATATTCAGTAGTGCTGCATATTTTTCTTCTTAAGTGTTAAAACTCTATTTTATCTATCAGTCTACCTGTCTATGGATGGGTGGATGGATGGGTGGATGGATGGGTGGATGGGTGATGAGTGGATGTATGTAAGAGAGGTAAAATGACCAAGGGCAACAAAAATGGTTAAGCAAAGAGGTCAACTTTTTTTTTCTATTATTATCATTTATTCATTATTCATTTCATCATTATTTATCTATTCCTTTATTTATTCATGTTTGGATTATTTGGATTGTTCGTTGTTTTGATGTTTTTCGCTTTTTTTTCTCTGTGTTTTGTGTTTTTTATTCTTCGTTTCTTTAATGTCTATCTAACCAAGTGTGCATGAGATACTAAACACTTTTTTTTTTCTTTTCCTTCTTTTTGTACAGGTGGAAGAGAGTGTGTGTTGTTGTTGTTGTTGTTGTTGTTGTTGTTGGTGGTGGTGGTGGTGGTGGTGGTGTGGTGGTGGTGGTGGTGGTGGTGGTGGTGAGATAGAAGAACAACAACAATAAAATGAAGAACAAGAACATGAACAAGAACAAAAAGAACTACTACTTTTACTTCTACTACTACTACTACTACTACTACTACTACTACTACTACTACTACTACTACTACTACTACTACTTATTCTTATTATTACTTTAGTTGATGATGTAGTTAAGAATATGACTCTCTCTCTCTCTCTCTCTCTCTCTCTCTCTCTCTCTCTCTCTCTCTCTCTCTCTCTCTCTCTCTCTCTCTCTCTCTCTGTGTGTGTGTGTGTGTGTGTGTGTGTGTGTGTGTGTGTGTGTGTGTGTGTGTGTGTGTGTGTGTGTGTGTGTGTGTGTGTGTGTGCGTCACTCTACTACACTTATACCTTATCATTTCTTATCTCCCCTCCAAAATTTAATATCTACAGTGCACACTTACCTTCCCTTTATTCTCTCTCTCTCTCTCTCTCTCTCTCTCTCTCTCTCTCTCTCTCTCTCTCTCTCTCTCTCTTCATCCACTTCTTCATCCTCATCATCCATTTTTACGTATCTCCCATCCACATCTCTTCATTTTCCACCACCACCACTACGTCATCCACCTTCCTTCATCCCCTCTTTCTTTAATTCCTCTATCTCTTTCTCTCCTTCATCCATCCAATCTTACTTCCACTCCCTCATCCACCCACCACACTATCCTCTCTCTATCTTCACCCTCTCTTTCTCCTCCTCCTCCTCCTCCTCCTCCTCCTTAACCATCACTTCGTCATCCACTCTCCACATTACTCCCTTCTATCTTCTTCCTTACTTCTCTCTCCCTTCTCCCCATTCTTCAATCTTTACTCCCTAGTCCACCCACAATGCAACTCTATCCCATCTTCTCTCTTCCCTTCATCCTTCTCTTCCTCCACCATCATTCCACACTTCATCATCTCTTCTTCCACCATCATTCCCATCCACCTCTCCACCTAACCCCTTCGTCAGGTGGTAAGGAGACGCACGTGCTATCTCAGGTGAGCAGGGAGGTTGTGCGGGTCATTACCTGTCTGCTGGAGGTCACGCAATGTTGACCTCAGATAACCTGGCTTGTCGTTACTCAGTGATTGTGGTGTTGACTCGGCGCCGCGGCAGGAAGAGGAGGAGGAGGAGGAGGAGGAGGAGGAAGAGGATATATGATGAAGGCAAAGAAGATGAAGAAGAAGAAGAAAAAAAAAAAAACAAGAACAAGTACAAGAAAACAACAAAAAGAATGAAGAACAAAGAAATAATATGAAAACAAGAAGAAAGAAGAAGGGAAGAGGAAAACGGAGAAAAGGAAGAGATATAATGATGGAGAGAGAGAGAGAGAGAGAGAGAGAGAGAGAGAGAGAGAGAGAAGAGACACAGAGAAAGAGAAGAACCGCAATGACGAAGATGACAACGAGGAGGGTGATAACAATGAATAAGAATAACGAAGGGACGGAAGAAGATAATACTAAAAAGGAGGAAAGAAGGAAATAATATACGAGGAAGGAAGAAAAGGATGATGATGATGATGACAAAGAAGACACTGGCGATAAAGGAGAAAAATGAGGAGAGAAAGAGAAAAGAAAGAAATGAGAAGAAAAATAAAGAAGATAAATGATGAAATGAAGAAGAGAGGAATATTCTAATACCTCTCTCACTCACTCACTCTCTTTCTCAGCTTCCCACTCTCTCTCTCGCTCTCTTTGTGAACACATACCTGCAAGAGAAAAGAGAGAAAATGAATTAGCTCTCTACATTATAAACATGATATAATTTACACAGAAACAACCATACTTTCTCTCTCTCTCTCTCTCTCTCTCTCTCTCTCTCTCTCTCTCTCTCTCTCTCTCTCTCTCTCTCTCTCTCTCTCTCTCTCTCTCTCTCTACGAACACGTTTCTGAAAGAGAGAATGAGAAAAAACTAATGATCCATACGTGATTTACACCATATCAAACACACACACACACACACACACACACACACACACACACGTCACAAACAAGCTAACATAATACGGCAGTATAATAGAGACAGTCAATTAACACTTTAGCGCATTTCAGAAGCGTGTCCCGCAATTTCATCGCTCTGTTGACACGGCTAAATAATAAACACGAGTATCAATATTCATAAGTTGACACCTCCTCGTCCCCCGTCCTCTCTCTCTCTCCCTTTTCGTGTTCCTGTCATCTATGCGCATGTTGTCTCGTCCAGTGTTGCAGGGACTCCACTTTACTCACGTCACTTCACTTCACTCATACAAACATTTCATTAGAGAGTATGGAAGGTATGTGCATAAACACGTTCTGTACATTCATGTCTCTATCCATCCATGCATTCGTTCGTGTATTTCCACAAAGGTACGTTCACTTGCTTGCTTCTGTTTTCGTTCATTGTTGTTGTGTTTAGTGTTTGTGATGGTCCAGATTTTATTTATTTATTTTTTTTTTTTCATTTGTTTTGTCTTTTTTTTTTGAGGGAAAGGAAGTTCGTGTCTTTTTTATGCATGCAGTGATATATTAATGGGAATTGAAATGTGTGAATTGGGAAGAAATAAGGCAGGCACACACACACACACACACACACACACACACACACACACACACACACACACACACACACACACACACACACACATTCAATTTTATATTTATCCCTGTTTTGATGTTACGTTTCCTCCTTTTGTAAACTGTCTCTGTCTGTCTGTCTGTCTCTCTCTCTCTCTCTCTCTCTCTCTCTCTCTCTCTCTCTCTCTCTCTCTCTCTCTCTCTCTCTCTCTCTCTCTCGTGTACCTGCCCAAGCGTTGGTCTGAGAGATTAGAGCAACTATTTTGTCTTGTCTTTAGTCTCTTTATCTCTTTTTTCTCTCTCTCTTTAACTCCAGGTCACATTTATTTTCTCTTCTTTTTCTTCTGCATAATTGTCGTTCATCATTATTTGTTCGAATTTAGATGACTCATTGTTTTCTTCTCTCTCTTTCTTGTGATTTTACATTATTCTTGTGTGTTATCTCACACACACACACACACACACACACACACACACACACACACACACACACACACACACACACACACACACACACACACACACACACACACACACTCTCCTGACCTCACTCGGGTCGGACGTGTGACCTTGTGCGCTCTCGGGCAGCCACGGCCAGCCTGTTGGCCTCCCCCCCTCCCCCTTTGTATAAGTTATTAATAGGTTAATTAGTGCTTGCCATAGTGTTATAATACAAACAATTTTGGATATTATAAGTGAGTGCACGTCTGGACAAACAGTGAAATGAGTGCTGCAGTGCTAAGCTACGGACGCAATGCCCTTCTGCGCCGTAGACGTGAGGCTGGGTACCCTCCATCAGAGGTCATTCAACGCCTCAAAAACTTACAGTTATTTCGGAATCGTGGATCCAAGGGAGGAAGGAGTGTGGTGCGTCCCATTAAAGTGATCACATCTACCGTAAGGAAGGGGCGGAAGGTTGAGGAGAGGGAATACAAACACTTCGAAGTTCCGCGCGTGTGGTATAGTCTTCCCTCTCTCCTCCTTTCCAACGTGACATCACTGGCGAACAAGATGGACGAGTTGATAGTGTCAGTGAGATCTAACTGCAGACATTGTGGCGATCACGGAGGCGTGGCAGATAACTCCTGAGGTGTGTATGATTCAAGATTTCCAGCTGTTCCACCACCTCAGGAATCAACGCAGGGGGGGAGGAGTGGCCCTGTTTTGCCGCTCTGACCTCAGCCCTCACACCTACACGTCGACGTCCCCGCCGGATTGGAGGCCCTGTGGGTGAGGTTACCCCCTGCCACCCCGCAACACAGCCTCCATCATTGTGTGTGTTGTCTACCACCCTCCACGGGCCGCCACTGCACGGTTGCTCACTGATCACATCATCGAGACTGCTGATGCTTTACGGGTGAGATTTCCTGCTGCCAAGCTGGTAATCTGTGGGGACTTCAACCGCTTGGATATCAGTGAAATCCTGCACCAGCTACACCTCACCCAGGTCGTGGACTTCCCACCCACCACCAGTCCACCCTCGACCTTATCATGACAGACCTGAGCCAGCAGTACTCGCCTCCCAAGCCACTCCCCCCCATGGGACGCAGCACCCACCTCTCCATCCTGTGGACACCCACCCCCACCACCTCGGTTCCCAGGTCAACTGTCACCAGATCCCACAGGCCCATGCCTGACTCCGCCATGAGGGAATTTGGGCAGTGGCTAACACTTCATCCGTGGACCGAGGTACTGGAGGTGGAAGACGTCCACACAAAATGGCGGAACTACTTCACTACCACAACGGAAGCGTTCCACCACTACTTTCCCACCAAGGACATCACAGTGGACCCATCTGATGCCCCTTGGATGACGCCCTGCATCAAACGACTCCTTCGTCAGCGTGACAGGGCTTTCCACTCTAGCCCTGACCAGTACAGGAGTTTAAGGAACAGAGTTATCAGGAAATTAAAAAGCCAAGGCAAGCTACTACCCAGACAAAATTCACCATCTCAAGCTTACTAACAACAGACAGTGGTACGACAAGATTAAGTCTTTGTGTGGTTTACAAAAGCAAGCCTCTTCTTTCCCCTGTGTTTCACACCTTTCACCTGACAGCGCGGCCGAAGAGATTAACGGTCACTTCGCTGCGATCTGTCAGACACTCCCTCCCCTTCACTCCACTACTCTCCCAGCCTACCTCCCTGCCTCCTCCCCTCCACCCCTTGTCCAGGAGGTTGATGTTTACAGGAAGCTTCTTAAATTTAAACTAAACAGATCCACCACTCCCACTGACCTCCCCATCAAAATTTACTTAGAATTTGCCCCAGAACTTGCCACACCCTTTGCTCTATCATCAATGCCTCCCTTGCTCAACATTCCTGCCCCGATGACTGGAAGACATCTTACGTCACCCCCCTCCCCAAAATTTCTAATCCACAGTCACTGAATGATCTAAGACCAGTCGCCATCACCCCTATACCCAGCCTTATCTGTGAAGATTTTGTTTTCGACTGGGCCTATAACAAAATTTGTAACTCTATTGACACACAACAATTTGGCAATATTAAATCCACCTCCACATCTCACTACCTTGTCAGCTTCCTGGAATTCGTCCACAGCCACCTGGACAAACGCAACACTTCTCTAGCTATTGCTTTTGTGGACTTCAGAAAGGCCTTTGATCTTGTTGATCACACTGTTGTGATAAATAAAGCCATCACTCTGGGCCTCTCTCCCTACCTGATAGCGTGGTTGGCAGACTTCCTCACGGGAAGGCGTCAGGCCGTTCGTTATCAGGGCTCTGTCTCCTCTTTCCAACAGCTCACATGCGGGGTCCCTCAAGGGACCAAGATAGGTCCCCTGTGTTTCCTCATCCTTATCAACGATGCTCTCGTCCACACCCCCCAACGCTGGAAGTATGTGGACGACTGCACCGTGGGCGTACCCGTCAACAACACCAACCCAGACTTCTCAGCACTGCAGTCCACTCTAAACCAACTACAGACGTGGACGGAGGACAACAAAATGACCATCAACCACACCAAGACCGTGGTGATGCACATTTGTACCTCCACAGCAGCAGTTCCCCCTCCCCAGCTTTCTGTGGGCCCTCACTCCCTCCAGGTGGTCCGCAGCACCAAGCTTCTAGGTGTCTTGGTGGATGATCAGTTAACATGGAAGCAGCATGTTTCCAACATCATCAGGTCAGCCTCATATAAAATCTATTTACTGCGCCGACTCAGGTCCCTGGGAGCACCGGCAGATGAGCTGAGGGGAGTGTACCTCATCTTTATACTCCCTAATCTCATGTACGCCGCCCCAGCGTGGTCCTCCTCCCTGAACCTCACACAACGACAACAGCTGGAGAGGGTTCAGAGGAGGGCGTTCAGGGTCATCCTTGGGCCTGCCTACAGGTCCTACGAGGACGCCCTGACCTGCCTGAGTCTGCCGAAGCTGGCCACAAGACACCAGGAAGCCTTGGAAAAATTTGGGGAAGGACTGCTGCGTCATCCACGTCTCAGCCACCTGCTACCACCCGACGTGCCTCCCCCTGCTCGCGCCACCCGACACCACAATCGCGTGGCGCCTTTGAGAGCACCGCGCACGGATCGGTACCGACTCAGCGCGGTGCCCACTATTGTGCGAGCTTTAAATAAATAAGTGAATTTCTAGGTTAAGTTTATCCATAGTTAGGTTAAGCATTTTTAGTTCATTGTGGTAATGTCCCACCCCCCCCTGTACATTTTCAGTGTATTTTTTTTACATTGCCTAATTAATAAACCGTTTATTATTATTATTATTATTATTATTACACACACACACACACACACACACACACACACACACACACACACACACACACACACCGCGCCGGGATTCGAACCCGGCCCTCTCGATTGTGAGTCGAGCGTGCTAACCACTACACTACGCGGTGTGTGTAACGTGATCTGTGTTATAATAGTCCAGTGAGAAAGTTAAAAGTCCCTATTTGGATGTGTCATTTTGTCTATGTTCTTATTCTTGTTGCTCTGAAAAGTTACGGCAAATATTAATGCTTCAGTTATCATTCTCCTTTCCGTAACACAAGCAGTACCGACAAACCTGACTTCAATAACTTCATTCTAATCATCTATTCAGGTTGTCACAGGAAGCGGTTAAAAAGTTTCTCTGGCGTGTGTTATTTTTCAATTTGCATTCATAGTCTTGTTGCTTTGAGGAACAACAGTCTTGGCGATGCTTTACGTAATCTTTGCTCTTGGATTCACGTTTGTGTTGTTTGGTAAGGAAATGTGAGTCGTGTCTTGTGTTTATGTTGCCTTTCTTGCTTGTTTTTGTTTGTACAGCTTTGAAGAACATCAGTATTTGTGATGTGACCTAAATCTTTCACGTCAGGTGTGGAAGTGGAAGTTACCCCATATTTCTCTTTCCACCTCATCGAGTGTCAGCCATTCACATGATAAGAGCAAGCTATATTGTGTTAGTGTATTGCATTGATTATTAAATGTTCTGTTCTATTCTCCGCCATGATTGCAGATTATGATGTATACTAAGACTGTGCTCAATGTTATGTTAGTATACGTGCATGTGTATTATTCATGTGCTATGTTGCCGTGTGTCAGTGTTGAATTATCTCAGAGTCAATTACGAAACAAAAGAAATTCAAGCCTAAAATAAGAAAAAGTACAATGATAACACAGGAGGATAAACCAAAATATCACAACGAAAAAAAAAAAAAATGCAACATGTGAGAATTGAACTATCATGAAGTCAATTACGAAACAAAAGAAATTCCAACCTAAAACAAATAGAAAAAAATAATATAAAAGGTTAGACATAAATCTCAAAATGAACACTGAAAAATAATGACGATGGTGACGATGATGATGATGACAAAGATGATGACGATGGTGACGATGACGATATATGCTTCACCACAAACAGTCGAGGCTTTGCTGTGCCCAAGGTGACAATGAGCCTGTACCTGGCCACGTGACGGTGAGTGAGGCGGAGAATTGCCCCTAAGCACGCCCTCATCGACACCCGCACGTCCCCACCAGAGAGAGAGAGAGAGAGAGAGAGAGAGAGAGAGAGAGAGAGAGAGAGAGAGAGAGAGAGAGAGAGGGTTATTGTTTTCATTAATGCATCTCACACACATTCTTCATTTTAACTGACCTCTCTCTCTCTCTCTCTCTCTCTCTCTCTCTCTCTCTCTACTCAAACCACACCAATTCACTCCACATCATTCCACACACACACACACACACACACACACACACACACACACACACACACACACCTCACCATTCCCCTCCCTCCCCACAAACCCCCCTTTCCCTCCCTCCCCTACACAAACTTCTCTCCTACCCTCTACCCTCCCCTCACACATTCCTCCCTCCCTCTCCCCCTTCCTCTCCCTCTCAAACACCAGCAAAGGGGAAAAAAACAAAGACCACAGAGGAATCTTCATGACAACTTGTGTTTAAAACGAGGGATTAGAGCGAGGGGAAAAGAGGGGACGTTTGGGGAAGGAGAGGGCGGGAGGGGGCGGGAGGGGGCGGGGCTGGACGTGACAAGGGCGGTGCGAGAGGGCTCAAGAAATCTATGTTCTTGGGAGGGCGGGGAGAGGGGAAGGAACGAGGGGAGAGGGGTGAGAGGAGAGGGGGTTAGGAGAGAGGGGTGGATGAGGAGGGGGGGAGGAGAGCGATTGGAGTGACAGAGTGGACAAATATATACTCAGGTTTACGTTTTCTTTTTTTTTTTTTTTTCGTCTCTCTCTCTCTCTCTCTCTCTCTCTCTCTCTCTCTCTCTCTCTCTCTCTCTCTCTCTCTCTCTTACTGACAATGAGTTTTCTTTTTGAGGTTTTTTTCTACATAGGATTGAAAAATTCATACACAAATAGAGAGAGAGAGAGAGAGAGAGAGAGAGAGAGAGAGAGAGAGAGAGAGAGAGAAAGAGAGAGACTATAATCCAATCATTACATCAAACTACGTATATACATCATTTAATTGCTCATGTACTTCAAACAACAACAACAACAACAACAACAACAACAACAACAACAACAACAACTAGACTTCAACTTTTAACATTCATTGACCCCAATATACCAGACACATTTTACAGACCATCGTTGCAAAATGGCGAGAAAAAAAAATAATAAAAAGCGAAAAATACTGAGAAGGCAAAAGATGAGAAGGAAAGAAAGATGACGATGTGAAATGCGACACTAACAACCAAGAAAACCGAGGTATGAATGAATGAAGGTTACGTAAA
>NC_059275.1:11464533-11467033 GCF_017591435.1 Portunus trituberculatus
ACACACACTCTCTCTCTCTCTCTCTCTCTCTCTCTCTCTCTCTCTCTCTCTCTCTCTCTCTCTCTCTCTCTCTCTCTCTCTCTCTCTCTCTCTCTCTCTCTCTCTCTCTCTCTCTCTCTCTCTCTCTCTTTATTAGCATTTCTCCACCTCTCCCTCCATTCCTCTCCTCTCCATCTTCCACTCAACGTTTGTTACACCATACCTCTCCCTCTCTCTCTCTCTCTCTCTCTCTCTCTCTCTCTCTCTCTCTCTCTCTCTCACACACACACTCTCCCTCTCTTCCCCCTTCCCACCCCCTCTTCACGCCCTCAGCTACAGTAACACACTGCCAATAAGCTGCCACTCCACTTTCCATTCCCCTCACCACGTCCTTCAACTCCCCTTACATTACCCCTCCTTCACCCTCTCTTTCCCCTATGTTTATCCTACACCCTCATTATCCAACACCCTTATCCTTCTTCTAAAGCCCCTGAGAGCGCCTATCCCTAGAGATCAAAATAAGCATGAAAAAGAGAAATTTCCCTCCTGAAATGTACAAATCGCAGGGAGGAAATACAGAACCAGGTAGGGAGATCTTAATTAAAAAAAAAACTCAGGTGTCTCAATTCAGGTGAGGTGGGATGGTCTGGGATGGCCTGGGCGGGGCATGGGAAGACACGAAAGCTGAAGGGAGGGGCAGGAAGAGGCCGGGAGGAGGTGATGCGTCGACAGGGCGGGGACTGACAAGCGGGAGGAGACAAGCGTTAGGTGAAGACAGGTGAGAAGAGACTGAGTTGAGAGGAAAGAGAACGAGAGATTAAGATTGGAGAGGGATGGATGTGAAAGGGTGTAGGTGAGGTAATGTTGAGGGGCGGCGAGTGCATGGGAGGGGCGGGGCGGGATGTAAAGGGGCGGGAAGAGTTAGGAGCATGCACGAGAGAGGCGGGAAGAGTGAGGCAAGGGGGGTGAGTGTGTGGGCGGGAGGCGGGGCGAGGCGGAGCGAGGGCTGAAGGGAGGAAGGGAAGGAAGGGAAACACTGAAGTAATGAAAGATGCGCGTGAGGTTAGGTTTGTTAAATGTTCAGAAGTCTTCATGTTTTCTTACTCTTTAATCCTACACTCAAAACTCGCCTTGCTCTCTCACTACGACTGTTTCCAGAGACCGCAGAGATGATTAGCTGGGTTCTTAAGCATGTTTGTTCTGTTAATCAGGTAAAGTGTTAAATTGTCACCAGAACCGTAAAAAGACAGGTATAAACTCAAGTCACTCCAGGTTTCAAGGCATTTGTCCCTAGATTTTGGCTAACTCTCAAATTTTTTAAGGGACCTGCATTTCCAGTGGGCCTTTTTTCTAATATTTTGTAGCCCTTGCGTTAAAAAAAAAAACTATAATCTTCTGAAATGAGTAGGGGTGCAGCGTAGATGTGTTTCAGAAAATGTTCACAAGTTTTTTTTCTTTATCTGTCGTATTACTTGAAGAATGAATCGATATGAGAAAATAGAGAAAAAAGTAAACGATGGAGAACTTAAGTGAAGGAATATCGGAGACACTAACGAGGAGGAAAAGTGGAAAAATGCAGATTCACAACGCATGCATAGTAAAAAAAAATGAAGCAAGAAGTTGGAAATAACAAAAATAGAGGGAAACATACACAAAGATGGGGAACAGAAATATATAAAAAAAAAATAAAGAAAGAAATAACACAAGCGAGATACGAACTCAAATAAAAAATATATAAAAATCGGCAACCGTCCCTTCCTCTCATCCTTCTAAAACGATAAAAATAAAACAGAATAAAAAGGAAGGGGGAGAAAAAATTAGATAGTGAAAAAAAAAGAAAAAGAAAAGAAAGAAAATAATAAACAAATCTCTCCCTCACTTCTTTAAATCTCCTACAAACCTTATTTTCCTTTAAACCCAAAAAATATATAAAAATATAATAGAATAAAAAATGCCCGAAATTAAAGATTATGGAAAGAAAAACTGAGGAGGGGAAAAAAATGGTCTTCTTGGGTCCACTTAAGCCCTCCCCACTACCCTCTCCATTACCTCCCCACCAGCACTCCTCCACCTCCCATAACCTCCCAAACCCAACATCCTCCACCTCCATCCTTCCCCTCCACCAATCCTCCTACTCTCCTACTCCTCCTCCCATCACCTCCATACCACTCCTCTTTCCTCTTACCTTCCTCCTCCTCCTCCTCCTCCTCCTCCTCCTCCTCCTCCTCCTCCTTCCCCTCACCTCCCCGCTACGCCCATATCCCTAAGCTAACCACCAAGGCTCCCCCCCCCTTCCTAACCTCCCCAGGCACCACAGGGGAAAAAAGATGATTTATAACAGTGTGATGAGTTTCTAATTCCAGCAAGGTGTGCCACGGAGGCTTACGTGGCTTAGAGCTCACCTGGATGGCCGCTAATGAAGGAGGAGATGAAGATGGTGTTATATGAAGGAATGCACTGATATTGATGTTGTTGATGTTACTGCTACTGTTACTACTACTTCTACTACTACTACTATTAC
>NC_059275.1:11472033-11479533 GCF_017591435.1 Portunus trituberculatus
ATTTGTTTTAAACCTCTATTCTCTCCTTTAACAACTGTGCATGAAAGAAAGAGATCAGATGTAACAAAACTCTCTCTCTCTCTCTCTCTCTCTCTCTCTCTCTCTCTCTTTCTCTCTACACATTTGGCTATCCTTCTATTTCTATATTCCTCTCTATGTTTCACTGCCTGCCTGTCTTTCTGTTGTTTACTGCTAAATAATCTTTCCGTCTATCAGTCCGTCTGTCTGTCTGTTTGTCTGTCTGTCAGTATCACTACATGTCTGCTTGTTTATTAAGCGCTTTCGTTTTTACTATTCTTTTCTGTTTACTTATCTTTCTGTTTCCACGTGTGTGTGTGTGTGTGTGTGTGTGTGTGTGTGTGTGTGTGTGTGTGTGTGTGTGTGTGTGTGTGTGTGTGTGTGTGTGTGTGTGTGTGTGTGTGTGTGTGTGTGTGTGTGTGTCCTTTTGTCTAGCTTACTTGATGATAATAATGCCTAAGTAATTAACAATAATGCCAAAATAAAATTGTTCAGGTTGATAGTAATGATGCCGACCTTAATGACAATACCTAACTTCATAACTAAATAATAATAATAATAATAATAATAATAATAATAATAATAATAATAATAATAATAATAATAATAATAATAATAATAATACCTATACTAATAACAAAAACACCTCAATAACTCAACAAAAAATATCTAATAACAAAAATGGTCAGGTTAACTCCAGTAGCATGACACGTTTTCATATCTATTCTCCTTACTCTCCGGCGTTTCATACACCTTCAGAGGCTGATGTGGAAATTAGAAGAGTGAAGATTCAGGCAATTACTCTTCGGACTTCTATAGATCCTTCCTAATGCAAATAAAATTGTCTAATCATATTTAAAATTCACGATAAAAATGCGACCCAGAACTGAAGGGGTTAATACTAATAATGCCGATCTTGATGACAATACTAGATAATAATAATAATAATAATAATAATAATAATAATAATAATAATAATAATAATAATAATAAAATAATAATGCTTAACGATCCTATCACTAACTTCACAAAAACACTAACTAAATAAACAACAAAAAAATCAATCTCGCCAAACACTTTATACTTTATTCATTCTTAAACTTTCCTACCAAACCAAACTTCCTATTAAACCCATCAAACTCCTCCATTTCTCTCTATCTCCCTATTTCTCCCTTTCCATCCTGTCTATCAACCCTTCACCCATTCTGTCTGTCTGTGTGTATCTGCCTGCTGTCCCTCTGTGTTTGCTGCTGTCTGTATGTCCGTCTATCTGTCTGTGTGTATGTATGTATGTATGTATGTCAGCTCCTCCCCTCATGAATTTACATCTACTGTTTGTAATAGCGCTGTTCTCTCTCTCTCTCTCTCTCTCTCTCTCTCTCTCTCTCTCTCTCTCTCTCTCTCTCTCTCTCTCTCTTGTCCCGGACTGTAGACTGGGGCAGGAAGGCAAGGCGAGGGAGAAGAAGGGGAGGGAGAAGGGAGGTGAAGGAAGGAAAGGTAGAAAAGACGAAAGGAGGAAGCGAGGAGGAGTCAGAGGAGAGGAAACGAGAAGAAGAAGAAGAAAAGAAAGCTAGAAAAGAAAGGAAAAGGCCGGAAGGGAAATTAGAGAAGAAGAAAGCTAGAAGAGTAAGAAGTTAGAAATGAGAGGAAAAAAGGGCATGGAGAAGAAATAAGGGGAGAAAATAAAGAAAGAGAGAAGAGGAAAAGAGAAAAGAAAGAAGGGAGGAAAAGAGAAAAAGGAAAGAGAGAAAGAAAAGAGAATAAGGAGAAGAGGAGGAGGGAAGTCGAGAAGAAAGACAGGTAAGAAAGGAAGAAAAGACAAGGACAAAAAAAGAGAGAGAACGAAGAAGAGAAAAGGGAGAATGGAAGGGAGTGCAAATAAGGAAAATGATTAGAAAATATCAATAAAAAATGCATTTCATGATGATAATGTTAGAGGAAAATAAGAAGGAAAAAATGCAAAGGAAAAGTGAAGAGGAAACATGTGGAATTAAAGTCTTAGAAAATTTTGTGGATAAGAAGAAAAGGAAAACTTGAAGAAAACAATATCAAGGTGGAGGAAAAAATACATCGAGGGAAAAATATACAACTATAAAAATAACAGTGAGGAAAATACAGAGGAAAACGAGACGGGGGGAAACTTGAAGGGAAACAATGAGAGAAAATCGTGGTGAGTTGGAGAGAAATGTGTTGAATAGTGGAAGGACAGAAGAAGAGGAGGAGGAGGAGGAGGAGAGGAGGAGGAGGAGGAGGAGGAGGAGGGGAAGAAAGGCGGTTGTTCCTCCAATTCAAGTCAATTTGTCCTCACTATTTACACGCCCTCAAGGTGGAATAGGCAATACATCCACTTTTCTCCTCCTCCTCCTCCTCCTCCTCCTCCTCCTCCTCCTCCTCCTCCTCCTCCTCCTCCTCTTCCTCTTCAGCTAAAGACTTCCCTCTCTTCCTTTTCTCAGCTCCTTTCTTTCATTTCTTCCTCCTTTTCTTCTTTTCCTAGTCATCTTTTTTTTTTTCTTCAATGGAAAGAAAGGAAATAGAAGAGGGGAGAGAAGCGGAGCAAAAGAGAAGAGAAGGGAAGAGAAGAGAAGAGAAGAGAAAGGAAGAAAAAAGAAGAGGAGAAGAGAAGAGAAGATGAAGAAAATGAAGAAAAGAGAAGAGGAGAAGAGAAGAGAGGAGAGGAAAAGAGGAGAGGAGAGAGAAGAAAGGAGAGAAGAGAAGAGAAAATAGAAGGGAAGAAGGGAAGGAATAAAAAAAAAAAACACAGAAGACAAAATGAAGGAAAGAAAGAAGAGACAACGATAACAAGGACAAAAACTGAAAAAAATAGCAAACCATGGGGAAAGAAGAAAACACAGAAAGAAAGAAGGAAAGAATAAAAAGAAGAGAGAGAGAGAGAGAGAGAGAGAGAGAGAGAGAGAGAGAGAGAGAGAGAGAGAGAGAGAGAGAGAGAGAGAGAGAGAGAGAGAGGAGGAAAGTGACAGGAAAGATATGATGGAAAGAGAGAGACGGGACAATAAGTAACGGGAGAGAAGTGATGGGAAGGGCGGTGAAGTGATGGGAGGGAAGTGATGGGAGGGAAGTGATGGGGCGGTGAGTGATGGGAGGGAAGTGATGGGAGGGAAGTGATGGGAGGGAAGTGATGGGGAGAGTGACGGAGAGTGACGTGTTTCCTTCAGCCACTCTCACAAGACAGAAGGAGAGTGATACCCACACTTGCACACTTTCAATAATTCACCAACTTGAGAGAGAGAGAGAGAGAGAGAGAGAGAGAGAGAGAGAGAGAGAGAGAGAGAGAGAGAGAGAGAGAGAGAGAGAGAGAGAGAGAGAGAGATTGTCACGGTCTTACTTAAAAAAAATAAATCAAGTTTAGAAAATGTTAGTTATATTTTCGTTATCTCTCTCTCTCTCTCTCTCTCTCTCTCTCTCTCTCTCTCTCTCTCTCTCTCTCTCTCAAACGTCACTCACTGATAAATACATAAGCAAACAAGTCGTCACAAGTTTTGAACGCGTATAAAAACCATTCACTCAATAAACAACGAAACAACTTGAGCCGTGACCTCCCCGTGATCTCCCCGTGACCTCCCGTGACCTTGTAGGCAGTGACGGGCGGGCGGTCATGTCACGGAGGTCAAATATTGAATACACAAGTCAGGTCAGTCAGTCTAGACCTAACACACGTCTATTCCGAGCAATGACCTTCCCAGAGAGAGAGAGAGAGAGAGAGAGAGAGAGAGAGAGAGAGAGAGAGAGAGAGAGAACATGGAATAAACAAGAATAATAAAGTTTAAATTCTAATGAGGACGTGTATTGATAAACGCGACTAAAGGAAAAAATAGAAGAAAAAGACATGTAACAAAAAATAAATAAATAGATAAACAAAAGCAAAGATAAAGATGAGGAAAATAAAATCCAGAGATAAACAGAGATAGAAACAAAAAGAAAATATAAAAAAACACGTTAAATGAATAGAGATTGTAGTGAGAAGAGTGTAAAAAGAAAAATTACACATATGTAGCAAAAAAAGGATATTTTGACTAGAGAGAGAGAGAGAGAGAGAGAGAGAGAGAGAGAGAGAGAGAGAGAGAGAGAGAGAGAGAGAGAGAGAGAATACATTGGTCCTTTATCATGCACTCTTATTACACCTTTGCACTCTCACTATAACGCATTGGCACTGTTCCTTGGCACTCTCACTATCATTGGCACTGTTCCTTGGCACTATCTGGCACTATCGGTCACCACTCACTAAACAAGCACTACCTTCTCTTGGGCACTTCTCTCGGGCACTGTCACTCCTTACCCTCCTTCAGATCCCCTGGAGGGCGCAGCGCCGAGGGGGGGCGGTGCGGGGGGGCGTTATGGGGAGTGACGCCACATGTAGGGGCAGCGGGGGGGCGGAGGAAGGGCGGGGAGAGGGGAGGAAAGGAGAAAGGAGGTAAACGGTGGAGTGAGGGAGACAAATGCGTGAGGTCCAGAGGAGGAGGAGGAGGAGGAGGAGGAGGAGGAGGAGGAGGAGGAGGAGGAGGAGGAGGAGGAGGAGGAGGAGGAGGAGGAGGAGGAGGAGGTGGTGGTGGTGGTGGTTCTATGTGGGAGGTAACTGTGCTTGGAGAAGAAAAAAGAAAGAAAAGGAGAAATAACTAAAGATTTAATGAAAAAAAGGAAAAAGCAAAAGGAAACAGTTTAAGGAATTACAAAAAGGGAAAATAAATTATACATACGAAAACAAAAGAAAGAAAGAGAAGTCGAGGAAGAGAAATAAGAGAGAAGCAACAGAGAGAGGACGGATGGAGGAAATAAAGAATAAAATGAAAAAAAAGGAAAAGAAAGAGGAGGACGAGGCATAACAAGAGGGAAAGAGTGAAAGAATTATGTGAAAGTGATGATGGTGGTGGTGGTGGGAGGAGGAGAAGGAGGAGGAGGAGGAGGAGGAGGAGGAGGAGGAGGAGGAGGAGTGAGGAGGAGGAGGAGGAGGAGGAGGAGGAGGAGTCAAATTACAAAGAATATTAATCACTTTTACCTCCTTGTTCCTCTTCCCTTGTTTATTTGTTTCTCCTCTTCCTCTTCCTCTTCTCTCCTCTTTCTTATTGAATTATTATCTTCTTTCCTTCATTTCCATATTTCTCTTCCTTCTTCAGTATTTTTTTTCCATCCTCCTTCCTTATTCCGTTCTTACCAAGTATATCACATTCCTCTCTCTCTCTCTCTCTCTCTCTCTCTCTCTCTCTCTCTCTCTCTCTCTCTCACTCTATACCTCCCGGCGTGCCTCAAATGACTCCTACCTCCCTCCCTCTTTCCCTTCCTCCTCCTCCTCCTCCTCCTCCTCCTCCTCCTCCTCCTCCTCCTCCTCCTCCTCCTCCTCCTCCTCCTCCTCCTCCTCCTCCTCCTCCTCCAACAAAGGACGAAGAGGACACATTTAGATTAAAGTTAAGAGCATTTCTCTTTCCTCGAAGGTGTCAAGAGAGAGAGAGAGAGAGAGAGAGAGAGAGAGAGAGAGAGAGAGAGAGAGAGAGAGAGAGAGAGAGAGAGAGAGAGAGAGAGAGAGAGAGAGAGAGAGAGAGAGAGAGAGTTTGACTGTACATAAAACTATTGAATTATGTGCATCATGTTACCATTTCACTGTGTGTGTGTGTGTGTGTGTGTGTGTGTGTGTGTGTGTGTGTGTGTGTGTGTGTGTGTGTGTGTGTGTGTGTATCGTAATACCTCTCAACTCTCCTCTTCATCCTCGTCCTCTTCCTCCTCCACCTCCTCCTCCACCTCCGCCTCCACCTCCTCCTCCTCCTCCTCCTCCTCCTCCTCCTCCTCCTCCTCCTCCTCCTCCTCCTCCTCGTCTTTCTATTCTAAACAATATAACCAACAACACTTTCATCATCACCTTCTACTCTTCCCCTTCCTCCTCCTCCTTCTTCTTCCTCCTCCTCCTCCTCCTCTTCCTTCTCCTCCTCCTCCTCCTCCTCCTCCTCCTCCTCCTCCTCCTCCTCCTCCTCCTCCTCCTCCTCCTCCTCCTCCTCCTCCTCCTCCTCCTCCTCCTCCTCCTCCTCCTCCTCCTCCTCCTACCGAGTCTTGGCTGAACTCTGCGAACCGAGACTTTCTTGCTGAATACAACCTGCCAGGCTATGAAGTGTTCAGCTGCGAGAGACAAGATAGAATAGGAGGCGGTGTATTGCTCTATGTGAAAGCCAGTCTTCAGCCAACCATATTTAAAACCGATAAAATAAACAATATAGATTCAGTCTTCTTGCATTTAAAAGTACGTTCTAGGAAAATTGTTATAGGTCTTGTTTATAGGCCTCCGGCTCAAATTATTTCTTCTGATAAAAATTTACAAGATCAAATTGCAGAAATAAGTAACAATTTTGATACAGTCATGTGTGGAGGTTTCAACTTACCTGTCAACTCATGGGGAAATCCTCTTAACTCGCTCTGGTCATGACTTGTACAATAGTTTATTAGACTGTTCTCTAAAGCAACACGTTCAACAACCCACACGAGGTGACAACATATTAGATCTTGTTCTCTCAACAAACGACGCCATTATATGAAATGTTAATATTGGTCTTGAATTTAGTAACAGTGACCACAAGATTGTCTCCTTCAACATCAACCTTCAAGTGTATAAAGACAGTGTTAGCAACGAAAAAGTTTTCATTTACAAAGAAGGAGATTACGAGAGACTCAAGTTAATTCTTGCTGCAACAGATTGGAATGCCGAACTTGGTGAAAGTAACATTGAAGAATCATGGGCCAAATTTAAATACATTTTAGAAAACGCTGTGAAGTCATGTATTCCAATGCGTAAAAGGCGTCCATGCAAAAGGAACAAACCTAAATGGTGGACAAACCAAATTGAGTCACAACTACTAAAGAAAAATCGTGCCTACCGTAAATATCTGACATCTCAGAACGAGGGTGACAAACTTGAATATGACAGACTTCGGCGCGAATCAAAAAAGCTCATTAAACAGAGCAAAAAAAAACGTGAAATGTATATTGCAAGCGTCACCAAATCCAATCCCAAGGAATTTTACAGTTATGTCCGAAATAAAGTCATTACATCTCACATTAACCAGATCTACTCAGATAAAGGTAATCTTGCCACCGAAGAAACTCAGATTGCAGACACACTAAATGATTATTTTACTTCAGTCTTTACAAAGGAAAACATTCACATGGTCCCTGAACCACCCCCTATATTCCAAAACATAACCCCTTTGAGTGTCTGCGATTTTCAAGAAGACAAAATAATTAAAGCAATTGAAAAAATGAAAACTGAGAAAAGTCCCGGCCCAGACTGTATTGCACCACGTGTCTTGAAAGAAGCTAAATTTCAAATATGTAAACCCCTTTCATTGCTATTCACCAAGTCACTTATGTGTGGTAAGGTTCCTAGGGATTGGAAGTTATCAAACGTAACCCCCATACATAAGAAAGGCGACAAATCACTCCCATGTAACTACAGACCCATCAGCCTCACATCTGTGGTATGCAAAT
>NC_059275.1:11484533-11489533 GCF_017591435.1 Portunus trituberculatus
GTGTGTGTGTGTGTGTGTGTGTGTGTGTGTGTGTGTGTGTGTGTGTGTGTGTGTGTGTGTCTTTCTATTGTTATCACTAAAATTTATTACTGGTGGTGTTGTTGTCGGTGTTGCTGCTGCTACTGCTACTGCTGCTACTACTACTACTACTACTACTACTACTACTACTACTACTACTACTACTACTACTACTACTACTACTATTCTATTTTATTCTATTATTGAACATAAGTTGTTACCAGAAGGAAATCAATCACAAACACACACACACACACACACACACACACACACACACACACACACACACACACACAATATTCAAGGCTATATAGATCGTAGCATTAGAGAACAAATATAGATGGATAGTTAAGTACTAGAATGGGTGGATAGACAGACAGATAGATAAACAGATAGATAGAAAGATAGATAAATTGAGTGACAGGTGAATGAACACAAACAAACAGAAAGATAAACACACAGGAGGGTGTGCATGAAATATAGATATGTTATTGATCATTTCAAGAAAGCAGACAATGAGGCAAGCAAAGCAATGCACTTAATAGCAACATAGTGAGCACAGGCACATCAAAATTAATAGAAAATGTACATGCATAACTATTTACTTTAACATTATCAGTTAAAAGCTTTTTCTTAACATTACTTTTTTCATCCTTTATTCTTATTTGTTTTTATTCTCATTTATCTATTTCTATCATTATCTATTCAGCCAAAATAGTAAATGTACATGCATAACTATTTACTTTAACATTTTTATCACTTATTAGCTTTTTCCTAACATTACTTTTTTTCTCTTTTTATTTTCTGTTTTTATTCATTTTTACTTTTATCGTTATCTATTCACCAAAAATATAAAATGTACATGCATAATTATTTACTTTACCTCTTTTATCAGTTACTATCTTTTTTCTTAACATTTCTTCACTTTTTTCCATTTTTCCTTTGTTCCTCAGTTTTTTCTCTTATTTATCTATTTTTATCATTATCTATTCAGCAAAAATATAAAATGTACATTCATAACTATTTACTTTAACACTTTTATCAGTTACTAGTCTTTTTTTCTAATAATAATGTTCTCTTTTTCATTTTTCCTGTTTTTTTATCATTTACCTATTTTATCATTATCTACTCAGCAAAAATAGTTAATGTACATATATAACTATTTACTTTATCACTTTTATCATTTATCATCTTTCTCCTAACATTACTTCTCATTTTTTTTCCATTTTTCCTTTGTTCCTTTTTTTCTCTCATTCATTTACTTTTATCATTAACTATTCAGCAAAACCTAACTTATATGAACCTCTATTGTAATAATACACTTCGCTTACAACACACACACACACACACACACACACACACACACACACACACACACACACACACACACCTTCCCTTTTTTTCTTCCGCCCAGGTAACTAATTTGTATGGCCATATGGAGAATAGAGACTAAAGAGGAGGTTCATTTTCTATTATCTATGGTACAAAGCTAATTATTATACTTTCCCACAAAAAATGTTTTAAAATGTTGAGGAATTAGAGGAAAAAATATGTTGTAACTGAAGGAATTAAACTGTTCTCTCATATGTCAAAAGAAATTAAAATAGTTACAGGTTTGTCTCTCTCTCTCTCTCTCTCTCTCTCTCTCTCTCTCTCTCTCTCTCTCTCTCTCTCTCTCTCTGTATTGATGACGTGGCTTCCTTCCTAAACTATCACTAGAATCATACAAAAAAAAAACACTCTGGAAAACACACTAACTTTAATAATAGGTTACTACTAGGAGGGAGAATATTTACAGCCCCATCTCCTGTTCCATTTCACTCTATTTCACAGTTCAATTTCCATTCGTAACATTGGTAATAGTGTGGCATGTTTTTCTGAAGGGAGTTTGTGTATACAGGGTGGGCTGGCATGTGTGTGTGTGTGTGTGTGTGTGAGAAAGAAAGAGAGAGAGAGAGAGTACCCACCCACCCACACACACACGATCAATGAAGGAGCACCAATGGAGCATAAACACAAAGCATTGCAATCTATAAATCTTAAACAGGTAAGTGAGATCCAAGAACTTTATAACGACGCTACCATATTTCACACACACACACACACACACACACACACACACACACACACACACACACACACACACACACACACACACACACAAGACGGATCCATTATAATGCAAACCGATAAAGAAGAGGAATTGAAACTTCTTTCACTACTAGATCATTTAAATAGAACGAGAAAGAAAGCAGAAAATTAAACTGTACTGTACGGAGATGGAGGAGGAGGAGGAGGAGAAGGAGGAGGAAGAGGAGGAGGAGGAGGAGGAGGAGGAGGAGGAGGAGGAGGAGGAGGAGGAGGAGGTAAAGGAGAACAAAGCCCATAATCTAACCTAAATATGATCTAACCTCACTATATTCTATTTTACCTTAACATATCCTAACCAAACCTAACCTATCCTAACCTAACTATATCCTATTTCACCCTACTTTACCCTAACCTAACCTATCCTAACCTCACTACATGCTATTTTACCTTACCTCATCTTAACCTAACCTAACACAACCTAACCCATCCTAACGTAACGATATGCTATTTTGACCTTACCTTTTCCTACCCAGCTATCTTAACACAACTTCAGATACAAAACTTAAACCTTTTCAACACAGCAAACACGAAGGAGACCAAAAACATGAAGGAAGAACATGAAAACAACACCAAATAAAGGAAATATGTAAAAAAAACAAAGAAAGGAAAAAAAAAAAATAAACAAAACCAACTCAATACTTTGCAATTAAGAGGAATTACTTATTACTATTACTCATTCAAACGAGACAGAAAAAAAAATAACAAAACATGAGCAAAATAAAAAAAAAACTCAGAAAATATAAATAATACTAAGTCAGTGCATTACAATTAAGAAGAATTACCTATTACTATTACTCTTTCAAACGAGACAAAAAAAATAATAAAAATAACAACAAAACATGAGCAAAATAAAAAGAAAAAAGCTCAGAAAATATAAACAATACGAAATCAGTGCATTACGATAAAAATTACTACTTACTACCATTACTCTTTCAAACGAGACCAAAAAATAAAAATAAATAAATAAATAATAAAAATAACAATAAAATAACTGCAAATACGAAAAAATAAAAAAATATAAACAATACTAACCCAATGCTTTACGATTAAGAATTACTACCCATTGCTATTACTCTTATTCTCTTTTTTCTCCAATCAGACGAACACTCTCCCGGTGCAAACTTTCTCGGAGGAATGTCACGGGATTGAAAGTTACGATCCACGAGGAATATCATATTTTGGAAAAGTTGGCCGGGCGGCGTTGAGTCCGAGGGTAAAAATGCCTTGCCCAAAGTTATACAAAGACAATAAAAGCTAAGCATGCTGAGAGAGAGAGAGAAAAAAAAAAAAAAAAAAAAAAAAAAAAAAAAAAAAAAAAAAAAAAAAAAAAAGAAAAAATAAACAGAGTGAGAAACTAAATCACTCTCACACACACACACACACACACACACACACACACACACACACACACACACACACACACACACAAATCATTAAACAAAACATACACAAAATATCACGAGAGAGAGAGAGAGAGAGAGAGAGAGAGAGAGAGAGAGAAGAGAGAGAGAGAGAGAGAGAGAGAGAGAGAGAGAGAGAGAGAGAGAGAGAGAGAGAGAGAGAGAGAGAGAGAGAGAGAGAGAGAGACCTAAATCACTCACACACACACACACACACACACACACACACACACACACACACACACACACACACACACACACACACACACACACACACACACACACACACACACACATCTGTAAAAACAATAACTTAGAGACACTTGGAAAATTAAAAGAAACCAAGGTGTCTAGACAGAAAGAGACCGACAAACAAACAGACACACAGAAAGACAGACTAACAGAAAGACAAATATACAAAAGGGAAATTAAGACAAGATAAAGCGCAGATTTCTTCAGAAAATTAAAGAAAATAAGCAGACACTAAAATCAACTAGACAAAATTTTAACAGCATACAGACAGATGAACAGACAGAAAAACAGACGCACAGACAGACACACATTAAATAAAACATGCACAAAATAAGTTAAAATACCGAAATTTTTAAAGACAGAAGCAAATAGACAGGTAAAGTAGACAGACAGAAAGCACACACGACAGACAAACAGACAGACAGACAGACAGACAGACAGACAGACAGACAGACAGACAGACAGCCAGACAACGAACCTAGTCTGTTAAGCGTGACTTCATATCCAGAATTTAAAGTTGGAATAGAATAAATTTAAGTCGCGCATTCAAGCTGGTAATGACTCTCTCTCTCTCTCTCTCTCTCTCTCTCTCTCTCTCTCTCTCTCTCTCTCTCTCCGTGGTCAGCGCTAGTGCAGAAAATTGAAGAAAGGAAAAAAAGGAATATTTCAATGTATATTTTATTGAGATGATGATGATGATGGTGATGATGATGATGATGATGATGATGATGATGATGATGATGATGACGCACCTGCTTACAAATCCCCAATGAGAAATTTTGAACCTAAAACGTAAATATTATTCTTACCTGACGAGAGAGAGAGAGAGAGAGAGAGAGAGAGAGAGAGAGAGAGAGAGAGTATACGAGAGCTCAAAATGAAGGAGGAAAGGAGGGAAAGAGTTGAAAGAATACTAAAAGAGGCAAAAAGGGAGAGAGGAAAAAGTGAGAAAGAGAGAAAAAAAGAGAGTCAAAGAGGGAGAGAATGATGAGACAGGAGGAAGTGGGGAAAAATGAAAGGAAAAGGGAGAGTAAAGACAAAAGAGAGAGAAAAAGGGAAGGTAGGAATGAGGATATTGAAAAAGGAAACAAATACAAACCGACCAATGAAAGGAAGGAATAGGAGAGAGAGAGAGAGAGAGAGAGAGAGAGAGAGAGAGAGAGAGAGAGAGAGAGAGAG
>NC_059275.1:11492033-11494533 GCF_017591435.1 Portunus trituberculatus
AAGGAAAGGAGGTTATAAAGGGAGGAATATATCGTAGAAGAAAGGTAGAGAGAATAAGGTTACATAAGGTTAAATGGAAGAATATCATTGTAGATTGTAATGAATAAGTAATGACTGGCTTTGAAATGTAAAAAATTGTAATAAATAAAAATAATAGCAAGGGAAAAGGAGGTTATGAAGGGAAAAACATAACATAGAAAGAAGATAGTGAAAATATTGACTGATGCTGATATATAAAGGCAAAAATATGACCGATGAGTGTAATATATGAAAATAATGAAGAGGAAGAAAGCTATGAGTAAAACAGTGAGGTGGAAGAGAAGAACATATCGACAACCCGAAAGAAGAGAAAGAAGGCAGTGAAAAAAAAAAGTGAAATGAACTTAAAGGGAAGAGTATGAATGAAGAGTGCAATAAATGAATAATGATTAGTGCTGATATTGGAAGGTTAAATGAATGAATATGATTGGAGATTGTAGTAAATAAAGACAATAGCAAGGAAAAGGAAATTATGAAGGAAAGAACATAGCATAGAAGTGAAAATACTTATAGGTGTTGACAAATTCATTTTAAGGGAGGGATATTTCTGAAGATTGAAGTAATGACAAAGCTGATGGTAGAGAAATAAAGGCTGATGTTGATGCAATAAAAAATATATGTGACGAAAATTATGTGATAGGAGAAAAACATACATAACAGAAGGATGATAATGGTAGAAATAATAATGGTAAAATAATAATGGAAAAAAGTAAAGGTTGATGTAGATACAGATAAAAAAAAAAAGGTGTGACCAAATTTATATGAGAGGAAGGAAAAAAAAACATACGTAATGGGTGATAATAAATCGAGAAGGAAGACAATGGTACAGATAAAGCTTAAGAATGATGCAACAAAAGATGGTTAGGAACAAAAGAAAACAATTGTATGAGGGAGATGAAAGACAAATAAATAGATAAATAAATACTGGAAAGCGATCATGTATATAGAAAGAGGATAAACAAAAGATGATGCTTATAGAAAGAAAGAAAACGATGTAATGGCAAAAAACAAGAAAGAAAACGATTTAATGGGCAAAACAATTCAATGATTTAGTTTGAAAGATCGCAGGAAAAAAAAAAAAACGAGTATAAACGGTAATAAGAAAACAAACCTTCAAATAAAAACAAAATAGGGAAACATAAATAGGAAAAAAAAATGGATATATTACAGGAAAAAATGAAGAAGAAATGAAAAATGCAAGAAATAAAGATAAAAAATACTGATAAATTGCGAAAAAGAGTAATAAATCAAACAACTGAAGGAGAAAGGAAAAGAGTGAAAAAAAAGTAAAGGCGCAAAAGTAAAAGATTTTGGTTAACTTCATTTTTTCACGTTTTTATTTACAATTATTTTCTTGATCCCCAATGAGAGAGAGCAATGACACACACACACACACACACACACACACACACACACACACACACACACACACACACATCTCCCAGCCGTGTGTGTGTGTGTGTGTGTGTGTGTGTGTGTGTGTGTGTGTGTGTGTGTGTGTGTGTGTGTGTGTGTGTGTGTGTGTGTGTGTGTGTGTGTGTGTGTGTGTGTGTGTGTGTGTTAGATATCTTACAAATAGAAAGAAACATTTCATCCAAGGCCAGAAGAGAGAGAGAGAGAGAGAGAGAGAGAGAGAGAGAGAGAGAGAGAGAGAGAGAGAGAGAGAGAGAGAGAGAGAGAGAGAGAGAGAGAGAGAGAGAGAGAGAGAGAGAGAGAGGCAATGAAGCGTCGAGGAAGCCTGAGAGTGAAGAATATTGTTTTATAGCGACACTTTGGAAATCCGAAGGAAGAACGAGGAGGAGGAGGAGGAGGAGGAGGAGGAGGAGGAGGAGAAGGTGTGAGTGAAGACGAAGAGAACGCATTCCGAGACACGTCTTATGAAAGCTCCTTCTTCTCCTCTTCTTCTTCTTTCTCCTCCTCCTCCTCCTCCTCCTCCTCCTCCTCCTCCTCCTCCTCCTCCTCCTCCTCCTCCTCCTCCTCCTCCTCCTCCTCCTCCTCCTCTCTATTACCCCAACTCTCCTCTCTCTTTATTCATCTTTACCTCTCTCTCTCTCTCTCTCTCTCTCTCTCTCTCTCTCTCTCCAGGGTTAAGCGTCCCACTGGGCTTTTCAACACATGTTCCTCACACCCACACACAGGGGGAAGGGGACGTGATGTGCACCCTCCTGTGTCTGCAAGGTGACTGAGACTGAGGGAGTGAGCAGCAAGGAAGGGTTTGTGTAGAGTATGTCTGTTTTTCTCTAAATTGTATGACTGATGAGAGTACAGGGCAAAGTTTCTTCATTTATTGTATTTTTATTAGGAAATACCTGTGATTTTTTTGTCTTGGTTATTGTTGTTGTTGTTGTTGTTGTTGTTGTTGTTGTTGTTAATGAAGAGTATAGTATTGTTTTTATATTTGTGACTAATTGGTGGTTATCAATATCAGATATAATAGTAATAATAATAATAATAATAATAA
>NC_059275.1:11504533-11544533 GCF_017591435.1 Portunus trituberculatus
TATTACAAGCACAACACGTATGCTTATCTTTACTTTTAGCGTTACAACTCAACAGGAATTTGTTAACGGACAGTGAGAGAACAAGCTGGCTATCTTATTACATGATGTTAACTGCCTGGCGTCATTTCTTTTGTCAGAACATCGCAGCTGACTGAGACGCGCACGCACACACGCACACACGCACCTCAGCACACACGGGAATCTGTACCACTCGGAGCACAGCGGTAATGTACAAATATACCATTAATTCACAACACACGAAGCAAAGTTACTGAGAGTTTGAACGGAATTGTCTGAATAGTGCGTGCCAACTCAACTTTGTGGTGTGTCATTGCGGTGAATTAAAATGCACCTCATTGCGATACATGAGACGTAGCGCTTGATGGGCGTGGCCGGCATGGGCGTAGGACCACCGCCTGTACTTGAGCAACAAAGCTGAACACTAAAACTGGCCTGCCTTTCTCTCGGATCTTTTTACTCGTTAGATTTTTGAGAAGTGAGATACAAGCGAGCTTAATCATTTCAGTCTTTTTTCTCTCATTTTTTTTCCTTTCAATACTTCTGCTTCGCTTCCTTCTTATCATCTAGTCAGTTTTTCTCTTCCTCCTCTTATACGTCTTATTCTTCTCTTCCTGTTCCTCATTTCCGGCCAGTCCCACTAATACAAAGAAAAAATAAAATAAAAACTAATCAGAAGCCGTCTTGTCTTGCCTTCATTCGTGATCCACATTTCTGGGGCAAAACCAAAGAGATTATTTGCTTCTGCAGCGAAGGAGGACAAGGCAGTGATGGGTGTGCCTGGGGAGGACAAAGCAGTGATGGGTGTGGCTGGGCAGGACAAAGCAGTGATGGGTGTGGCTGAGGAGGACAAGGCAGTGATGGGTGTGGCTGGAGAGGACAAGCCAGCAATGGGTGTGGCTGAGAGGCAGAGGGAGGCGCAGAAGGAAAAAGCTGGAGGAGTCTGATCTGCTGTGGCGACCCCTGGAGGAAGCAGCCAAAAGAAGACTAAGCAAGGCCTTTGATCTTGCAGGAATCTAATAATTGTCAGGCTTTGTGAGGAGGCTGGAGGAAGACTTGAGACAGGAGGACAGGAATGAGTGCAAATTACTCGTCCTCTTAATGACTCACGACTCGCCACCTTCTGAAGCACTTCTGCACCGCACCTCCATTACTTTCAACGTGCTGCACTTGAGGTGACTCAAGTTTTAATGGTTTTTACGGTTCTAGTGACGAATTAACAAGATTTCTACCTTATGAACGCGAAGGACACTCCTAACCGCTTCAATACCGCGACACATTTTCACCTTGAGTTTTGGGTATGATTAATATTATTTACATTAGGAAGGGTTTATGGACGTCAGAAGATTAAAGGCCAGTCTTCACTTTTTTCATTCCCCCACATATGTTTCTGAAGGTTTGCAGAATCAGAACTGTAAGCAGAACAAATATGAAAACGTGTCATGGTACTAGAGGGATTAAGAACACTATCAATAACCGACGTGGCTTTGGAAGACAATAGTAAGAGAGCAAAGTGTTTCTGTGTACGGACAATACCACCACCACTGTACTGTTCCATGTTATTCACCATTTAAGAGAAACAACAGTAACTCTCTTTACACTCAAATATAAACCACTAACACGTGAACTCAACCCAAAACTAGAAAAAAAAATGATATTCCTACTGAAGCACCCAAACAACAAGCATTTCCACTCAAACCAAACCCCTGTGTGTGTGTGTGTGTGTGTGTGTGTGTGTGTGTGTGTGTGTGTCCAGGCATTAATATACGTAAGACAACTGCGCAGTCCATGTAACGAACAATACTAAGCGAAACTTGAAAGAAAAGTATATTAAGAATTACTGGGAGTGTACTGGGAGTCTCTCGGGTGTACTGGCAATTGCGAGAGTACTGGGGAGAGTGTGACAGTACCGGGGAGAGCAGGAAGAGTACCGGGGAGAGCGGAGAGAGTACCGGGGAGAGAAGGGAGAGGTCTTGCTTGTGGAAAATCAGAGTGAAACAAGAACTTCAAGATGGCAACTCCACGTCACCCCCAGCCTCTCTCTTTCTCCCTCCCTCTCCCTCTCTCCCCGCTCTCCCTCTCCCTCACTCACTCACTTCCTTCTTCCTTCCTTGTTCCGCTCTCTCTCTCTCTCTCTCTCTCTCTCTCTCTCTCTCTCTCTGCTTTCTTAGATTAAATTTACTTTAAAAGTACATATTAAAGTTTAGGCTACATAGACATCAAACATTTTATTTAATTAACTTAAAACACATCATCCTTTTAATTAAATATATAAATAAAAGAAAATGTAAAATAAAGAAGAAAATTGAGTAGAACACGACGATAATGGTAAGAAAAAGAGAGAGAGAGAGAGAGAGAGAGAGAGAGAGAGAGAGAGAGAGAGAGAGAGAGAGAGAGAGAGAGAGAGAGAGAGAGAGAGAGAGAGAGAGAGAGAGAGAGAGAGAGAGAGAATATAAGTGAAGATTTAAAACAAGCAAGGAAGATGAAGAGAGGAAGACAAAGATAGAAGAGAAAAATACAACAGGCGAAAAACAAAAGACAAAAAAAGAGAGAATGTGTGAAAAGACGAAACGAAGAAGAAAAGGAAAAATAAGACTAGAAATGAAGTAAAAGAAACGGAGAAGAAAGAGGAGTAGTGAATCAATGGAAGAGAAGGGAAGGGAAGAGAAAAGAGAAGGAAGGGTAGTGAAAGGGAAGGGAAGGGAAGGAACGGGAAGGGATGGCAAGGCGAGAAGGGGAAGGGAAAGAAAAGAAGAGAAGGCAGGATAGAGGAAGACGAAGGGAAGGAAAGGGAAGAGAAAGGAAGGGAAAGGAAAGGAAAGGAAGAGAAGGAAAGGGAAGGGATGGGAAAGAAAGAGAAGGGAAGGGAAGGCAAGGCAAGGAAGGGAAGAAAGAGAAAAGTAGAGAAGACAAGGTAGAGAAAGAGAAGGGAAAGAGAAGGATAGGGAAGAGAAGAGAAAGCAAAGTAAGACAAGGCAAGGCAAGGCAAGGCAAGGCAAGGGAAGGGAAAGCAAGGCAGGTATTCTTAAGGACAAAGCGGGAACAAACACACACAGTAGCGGCGGCTGGGAGGGTCTGAAGGCCTCGCCACAAAAACAGGGACGACCCACCACTTGCTTTTCATTACCCTGATCAATACTGCAGCCGCGGGTAATCGAGCTGAGGGGAACAGAGGGGAAGGGGAGAGGAGAGGGACGTACAGCAGGAGGAAGAGGAGGATGAGGAGGAGGAGGAGGAGGCAAGGAGGAAGATTCAAGTGCTCGTTGCTTCCTCCTACATCCTTATTAACAGCATCGAAAACTACTAAGCACATAGGCACCGGCTTATATCACCAGCAATTGGCACTTAAGTAGAGCCGCCGCCGGTGACACACGACTGGGCTGCCTGCTGAGTGCCTAATAAGAGTGCCAAGCGGGAATGTGTACAGTGCCTGGTTACAATGCCAATACAGTGACTAAGTGCCTGGGGACAGTGCCGGGTAGAGGGTTGTATAGTTAATTGAATTACAGTGTCAGCAGGCTTTATGGCAAGTACTTAAACCCTTCAGCACCATGACGTGTTTCCATATTCATTCTACTTACTATTTGGTGATTTTATACAGCTTCAGAAACTTTTGTGAGGGATTGAAATAGTAAAGACAGTGGCTATTAATCTTCTGGCCTCCATAGACCCTTACCAATTTCAATAAAATGGTCTAATCGTACACAAATCTCAAGGTAAAAATGTGTCCTAGTATTGAAGGATTTAATAAGAGTGCCTTGTGTGAGTATATGCAGTGCCTAGCTATACTACCAATACAGAGTGCCTGGTAAGTGTCTCGTAAAGGAGCATAGTTAACTTAAAATGTCTATGGAAAGGAATTTTTAAGTGCTTGGTGAATATCTAGAGTGAGCCTACCGTGAACGTGTACAGTGCCTAGTTGTAGTGCCAATACAATGCCTAGGAAGCGCCTGGTGATAGTGCCTGGTAAAAGTCCATAATTTATTTAGTGCCAGGAGATAATTTGGTCAGTGCCAGACGAGTACCTAATGATAGTGCCAAGTTACAATGCTGACAGAAACCCTAATAAGTGTCAAATGATAATGCCTAGTAAATAATTGCAGTTTATCTAATTATGGTTATCAGAGTGACAAAAGGAACTATATTGAGTGCCTACAGTGCAGAATGAGAGTGCCAAAGTAACCCTGAGAGCCAAACTAACCTAAGTGTCAGATGCTTATGTAGTTCAAGAGATCCAGAAGTGCCGTGTAAGAGTGCCAAAAGGAGTTAGAAGAAAGTTAGTGAGGGGAAAGTACCGGAGAGGAAGGGAAAGTACCACAGCGAGGAGAGGGTATAAAGAGGAGAAAAGTCACCAAGAGGAAGAGTAACCAAATGCAGAGGAGACAGGGATGGGAAGTGCCTGGGGAGATGAAGATAAGTATAATGAAGAAGAAGAAGAAGAAGAAGAAGAAAAGGAGGAGAAGGAGGAGGATGAGAAAAAAAAAGCTTCACAAAAGACAAAAGGAGAAGAAAAGAAACATGAAACAGAAAATAAGAAAGAAAGAAAAGAGAAAAAAAAGTAATAAAAAACAAAAGCATAAAAGAAAAAAAGGACAAAAAGAATAGAAAAAAACACAACAACAACAACAACAACAAAAACAATGACAACAACAAAAATCAAAGAGGAAAAAAAAAGCTTGAAAAACGTAAGGAAAAAAAAAAAAAAAACTGAAGCCAACAAAACCCACCAAAACACTGCCAATTTCTACAAGCAGGAGTGAGGAGATGCCATACAAGAGTGCCAGGGAGACAAGATAGGCACCGTACCCAGAGCCAGTGCCACCGCCTCTCCTCCCCTCAGACTCTCCTTGACACGGACAGGAGATTGAAGGATTGCTGGATTGATTCACTTCTATAAATTATGACACCTCTTCGTGATACTCTTGCTTGAGGAGGAGGAGGAGGAGGAGGAGGAGGAGGAGGAGGAGGAGGAGGAGGAGGAGGAGGAAGAAGAAGAAGAAGAAGAAGAAGAAGAAGAAGAAGAAGAAGAAGAAGAAGAAGAAGAAGAAGAAGAAGAAGAAGAAGAAGAAGAAGAAGAAGAAGAACGCCAGTAATGATAACAGCAGAAAAGAACACGACTAAGAATAACAATAACAACAAAAACACTAACAACAAAACAACAACAACAACAACAACAACAACAACTACAACAACAAGAAGAACAACAACAACAACAACAACAACAACAAGGAGTAAATCAATCAAGGAAGAAGGAAGGAGTGAAAAGCTGCACGAAATATTTGACTAAAGAGAATATCAAACGCAAAGAACGAAGGAATACAGACACACGAACGAAAGAATTTGGAACATGACAGAAACAGAAAAAGAAGAAAAAAAACGAAAGTAAACATGAGAAAAAAGCAAATAAAAGCAAAACAAACGATAAAGAAAGAGAAAATTATAAAGAAAACACGAAAAATGAGGAGAGAGAGAAAGAGAGAGAGCATGTGTTTGTGTGTTTGTGTGTGTGTGTGTGTGCAAGCCAGTCAGACAGATCAATACAAAACCCAGCCAAGAACTATACAACTCTAATACAAGTCTAATATCTCGTACACTTAACCCTTTCCTCCCTCATCTTCACCTCATCTTCCCACACCTAATCACCTTACCTGTGCTTTTCTCACGTGTTAACCTGGCTGGGATTCTAAGCTTATTAACTGACCAAGGAAAGGCAGGTGTAAAGAGTAACAGGTAAATTAGTATACAGGTGTTACGTGTGCATTGCCGTCCAGGTAAGATTGTTTTAGTGTATCCCAGAAAGAAATATGATATGGTTATGAAAGCTTGGGTGAGGTTTTTGGAAGGGAGGTAGTGTAGGTGTGGTTGGGGTGGTGGCGAGGAGAGATTAGTTAGGAATATGAAAGAGGGAGGGGGATGGGAGGATTGGAGGAGGGAGAGAGAGAGAGAGAGAGAGAGAGAGAGAGAGAGAGAGAGAGAGAGAGAGAGAGAGAGAGAGAGAGAGAGAGAGAGAGAGAGAGAGAGAGAGAGAAATTCCACATATAGATAAGCAGACAAGCTGATAATAACAATGACGAAATTTAATATGAATATAGATATGACATATAACGGAGAGAAACAAACAAATAGATAAATGGGTAGATATGTAGACATAGATAAATGAATAGACAGATAGATAGATGGATAGATAGACAGATAGATAGATGGATAGATAGACAGATAGATAGATACAAACAAATAGATGGGAAAAAATACACGCAGACGGACAGACAGATAGATATATGGATAAATAAATACTCTGGTGAAAGATAGATTTACGTAAGTATATTTATAGACAGAAAGAAATACATAGAAATACAAGAAAACAACTCAACATAAACTAAACAAATAAATAATAAATAAAAAATAGAAAAAAAACAATAAAGAATCACACATGCCAAATAAACAACATAGGCCTAGTTAAAAAAAAAAAAAAAAAAAAACAATCAGCATCTTATCAATTCCCTTCCTCTCGTAGATAACCTTGACTCTCTCCTCCTCATGCCGCTGTGTTGCATCTCTTACCGCCCTCGTACCAATATTCCCCTGGTTACTTCTCCCCTCACTCCGCTCCTCTCTCCTGCATGCCTCTCCCCTCCCACACTCTCCCTGCTTACTCTTTACTTACTCTCACCCTTGTTTTGCCTAATTAGTAAAAAAAATATGAAATTAATACAAATCTTTACCTCCTTTTCTTCAGTTTTCTTTTTTTTTTTAACATCAGTTCGTATTAGACAGTGTATTTATATTAACGTGAAGAATAAATAACAAAATAACATGTGAGAATAGTAATAAGTAGTAGTAGTAGTAGTAGTAGTAGTAGTAGTAGTAGTAGTAGTAGTAGTAGTAGTAGTAGTAGTAGTAGTAGTAGTGCTGTTGTTGCTGTTGCTGTTCTTTTGTCCTAATCGATATGTTCAAATCGAGAGAGAGAGAGAGAGAGAGAGAGAGAGAGAGAGAGAGAGAGAGAGAGAGAGAGAGAGAGGTCAAAATATTCTCCCTGATTAATTTTCACCCACATAAGGGGAAGGAAAATCTGGGAGGAAAAATAGACTTGTTTAACCACTGAGAAGGAGGAGGAGGAGGAGGAGGAGGAGGAGGAGGAGGAGGAGGAGGAGGAGGAGGAGGAGGAGGAGGAGGAGATGGAGAAAAGAGGAAAGAGGAAGACAAACTAGCAAAAACAATAACAAGCAACGTATGAAGAAAGAAGGAAAAAAAATCATAAAACAAGCACAATAGATTATAGAACAGGGAAACGAGGAGAAATGAAAGCAAACACAAGGAAAATATAATGAAGGAATAAAGGAGGTTAAGGCAGATTACGAACGGAAGGAGTAAGAGAGAAAAAGTCGAGAGATGAGATGACTTGATAAATGAGGGAATGAAGGAAGCATCAAGAGAAATAAAAAGAAATACACATAACAGGGAAAAAAAGAAATTGTAAAGAGGACAATAGAAAAACAAAACGAAACAGAAACAAAGAGGAAATAAAAACAAAAAATAATGAAACTGTAAATAGATAAATAGAAGAAAACAAATACAGGAAAGCCACAAAAAAGAAAAACATGACAGATAACAAACTAAAAACAACAAGAACAACAAGAACAACAAGAACACAACGCTAGCGAGAATACAACCCTTCAAACTCACCAATTACAAATCAGTATAATTTTACGTATTTCCTTTTAAAACTGGAGGTGTGAGAGAGAGAGAGAGAGAGAGAGAGAGAGAGAGAGAGAGAGAGAGAGAGAGAGAGAGAGAGAGAATTAATTTTTTTTCACTTACTCTCTCACTCACTCACACAATGCATTTAAAGTTATCGTTTCTCACTCACTATTTCTCATTTGTTTTATCTACATTATTTTGCATTTATCTTGAAATTACACTGACTCATCACCTTCACTTCCTCAAACTTACTCACGCTTACTCACGCTATGTATAAGTTACCGCCTCTCACTCGCTGACTCACGATAACTTAACTCAATAGGACAATAAAGCACCGGGCCATCATTCACTCACTCGCTCTCACTCACTCACTCATCCACTCACCAAGTTTCTGATACTCTCACTCGCCTAATCCTTCACACTAATGCGCTAAGTTACGTAAACAATCAGCTCTCATTTCCTCACTCACTTCACTCACTTACTCACTCAATCACTCACTAAGCCACTTCACACTACCACTTCTCACTCACTTACACTACAGCACACCAAATTTTTCCTATTTACTTCTCTCTTTCATTTCCTCACTTCACTCACTTCACTTACTCACTCACTCACTCATTAAGCCACTTCACACTACCCCTACTCACTCACTCACACTGCAGCACATCAAGTCTTTCTTATTCACATGTTTCCTTCACTCCTCACTTCACTCACTTCACAAACACTCGCTAATAGCATAATCTCTTCTTATTCATTTCATCACTGGCTCACTTCCCTATTATTCACTTCAGTAGATTATGTGTCAATGTTTGTATCGATGAAATTCCTTATATTATTTCTCACTCACTCACTCATTCACTCACATTGTTAATAGTTGAGTGTTCTTTCATGTATCTTCTTTCATAATAGTTTGCTTTTTATTGTTCACTTTTGTTGTATCACTGAAATATTTTACACTAGATGCATTATTCACTCACTCACTCACTCACTCACTCACTCACTCACTCACATAAATATTAGTCTTGGAGGATTCAGTTAGTTTGCTTTTTATTGTTCACTTTTGTTGTATCACTGAAATATCTTATACTAAACGAACATAATTCACTCATTCATTCATTCATTCAATCGCTCACTCACTCGCTCACATAAATATTAGTCTTAGTTGTTTCAGTCAGCTCTTTCTTGCCATGTATTTTGTGCATCATAATTTGTTTTTACTGTTGTCTATACTCTACACTTCCTGACGAAAGATTAGTAGTAGTAGTAGTAGTAGTAGTAGTAGTAGTAGTAGTAGTAGTAGTAGTAGTAGTAGTAGTAGTAGTAGTATCATCATTTTTATTGAGCAACGTAACACCAGCACATGAGAACAAAGTAAAGCAAAAAGTAGGGAAGTCAACACTTACTATCTGTTATTCCATTCCTATCTTATCTTCTTAACCTTTATCACACACACATACACACACACACAGAGAGAGAGAGAGAGTATGCAAAAAATAACTCACTTCTGCTATTCCTCTCATCGACCCACTTTACTGTCCTCTTCGTCCTCTTCCTCCTCCTCCTCCTCCTCTCCCTCGCCGTTAACTCCCCCTCACACACTGACCTATATTAAATTTTAACCTAATTTTTGACACGTTTGCAATCACACTAAGATATCCTCGTTATAATTTGGCACCAGTAACTCTAAGGACGATATGATACGAAGTTATAATGTGTGTGTGTGTGTGTGTGTGTGTGTGTGTGTGTGTGTGTGTGTGTGTGTGTGTGTGTGTGTGTGTGTGTGTTTTCGAGCATACTAAGAGTGCCAGCTGAGTGTTTTAAAAGGATGTCAAGAGGGTGTTTGGAATTCTTAAATAGTTTGTTCTCCGGATTCCAGGTTGCTTGTGTTTTGAACGATGTGTACATGTACGTTCTCTGATATTCTCTCTCTCTCTCTCTCTCTCTCTCTCTCTCTCTCTCTCTTGTTCGGTTCGTGCTTTTTCTGTCAATATTTTCCTCATACACGGGCTGACGCATGTACTTGACTTTGGAGAGAGAGAGAGAGAGAGAGAGAGAGAGAGAGAGAGAGAGAGAGAGAGAGAGAGAGAGAGAGAGAGAGAGAGAGAGAGTTTTTATTCCCAGAACACAAGTGGGTTAAGTTACAAAACAGACACACACTGTACTCAACGTAATTATGTGTAAGATACAGAACACGATTCAGACACGTACATATCACACACACACACACACACACACACACACACACACACACACACACACACACACACACACACACACCAACTGAATTTCAATATGAATATCACAAAACCCACAAAATTCTCCTGCATCGTTAACAACACACACACACACACACACACACACACACACACACACACACACACACACACACACACACACACACACACACGAAATACTTTCCTAAAATCACCCACTTAAACTCTTCCTTCACTTCTTCACTACCACCACACTATTGAACGAAAGGTAGCAACTGAAGAAAAAAACAAAGAAAACAAATATTGTCTTCATTTCTCCAGACAAATGCGAATATACACACACACACACACACACACACACACACACACACACACACACACACACATACTGCATCATACTCGGCTATCATACAAAGTCCTGATAAGCAGAGACGAGGCGGTGGACCAAACGAGGAGTGAGTAGCAGATAAGAGTTTAGTGAGTGAGTTTCGTGTATTTCTGTGAGGAACTTCCCACCAACACTCCGTCACTTCTTGTCATAAGGAAGCGACGGATGAACTTAGCAGGTGGTTGTTGAGGGAAGTTACCCGCAGCATCCTCTCTCCCAGTGCCACCCTCAAGTCGCTCCTGGGAGAGGCACTAGCTTCGCGCGGCACTCAACTTTCAGCGAGTAAAGTCCGTTCTCGCCCTTAGCGCCACTGACAGCCCCACAGTGCCAGTGCCAGACGCAGGGAACAAGAAATAAAATCAACACTCACCTATCAGAAGAACAGTCGAGAATGCTAAAAGCTTCAACATTTTGACACTAAAACAGAGAGCTCTCACTAACGCACCCCGTCACGTCTATCAAAAGACTGTGCTTTGTTCCTGCACTGGTAACCCTCGAGCTATTACGGTGCCATCTGGTGGAGGCCTCCCGAACTCTCGTGACGTCACTGCCGCGGCAAACCTGCTGGCCACCAATGCTACTTTAGGTTTTCACATTTCAAGCACACTTCCTTACTTTCTACTTCCTATGGCTTGGGAATTAGGCACAGGGATCGATAGTACCAGGTGGCGGGTAGAGGGGGAGAGAGGGAGAGAGAGCAAACGTGAGAGGGGAGAGAGAAGGGAGAGATTTGGGGAATGTTTTCAAAGCAGCGTCGCCGGATCCTGACTGACCTTCGCTCCCTCCATTCCCTCCCTCCCTTCCTTCCCTTCGCTTCCTTCCCACTCAAGATGGACATTAAGAGCAGCATCCTGATTTGATTGCTGCTTCATCTTTCACTCAGCCAGCACATGTTCGAGTGACGCAACGGGAGGTGGGATGGAGGTGAAACAAGGCGATGTGAAGTAAGATGATGGAGACAAGACGATTTGAAATAAGATAACGTGATAAGGTGACGAGATATAAAGTGAAGCATGACGCGGTGAGGAGTGAAGTGTATATCGTAAGGTATGGATGGGAATGTAGTTTGTTGTTTACGTACCGAAAGTGTTTAGTAAATAGTAAATGATTATGGTGATTAGTTAAATTGCAGTATTTATGTTGAGACTTTCGCGGTGTTGTTATTATTACTGTTGTTGTTTATTAATCCCCGTGCCGATGTGTGTGTGTGTGTGTGTGTGTGTGTGTGTGTGTGTGTGTGTGTGTGTGTGTGTGTGTGTGTGTGTGTGTGTGTGTCCATGGAGACCAGCCACGAGCACCACCATCACCACCACCACCACCGTCACCCCTATCTCTCCCCATTAATCCCTCCCACAACCACCACCATCCAGACACTCACTCCCTCCCTCACATCATCACCACCATCATCCTCGAACAATCTTACCAATTATACACTCACCACCCACCATCACCTACATCACTTTCACATTTCACCATCATCATACGGAGTCAATTAATTTAAAGTGAAGTTCTTGTCACCACCACCACTACCACCACCACCACCACCACCATCGCCACAATGAACAGCATAACAGCATAACAAGAAATTGCACTACCAGCATCATCATCTGACTTTTTTTTCCTCTTGTCATGTTATTTCTCATATTATCACATCCTCTTCTTTGTGTCCTCTCTATCATTGTTATTCTCTCTCTCTCTCTCTCTCTCTCTCTCTCTCTCTCTCTCTCTCTCTCTCTCTCTCTCTCTCTCACCTTTCTTTTCCTAATTAGTTATCTTTTTATCTCTTACAGTAGTAGTAGTAGTAGTAGTAGTAGTAGTAGTAGTAGTAGTAGTAGTAGTAGTAGTAGTAGTAGTAGTAGTAGTAGTAGTAGTAGTAGTAGTAGTTTCTGTTACCTTTCCTGTACCTCAGTAACATAACACGGTGCAAACGAAGGGTTAATGTAGAATCCATGACATTTAACACAGTAGACTCAGCAACACTTGTAATAGCTGTAACACTGCACACACACACACACACACACACACACACACACACACACACACACACACACACACACACACACACACACCACTTCCACAACGACAACAACTGAGCACTTACTCACAACAGTTGCGGCATAACACCACACACATACACAGACACACACACACACACACACACACACACACACAGAGAGAGAGAGAGAGAGAGAGAGAGAGAGAGAGAGAGAGAGAGAGAGAGAGAGAGAGAGAGAGAGAGAGAGAGAGAGAGAGAGAGAGAGAGAGAGAGAGAGAGAGAGAGAGAGAGAGAGAGAGAGAGAGAGAGAGAGAGAGAGACATACACACACACACACACACACACACGTACGGAAACCAAAACAGAGGTAGCAAACGATCCCCAAACAAGACAAAACAACACACACACACACACACACACACACACACACACACACACACACACACACACACACACACACACACACACACACACACACGGCGCAACACAACAATATCAGCACCTAGGAAACACATGATAAAACAAACACCTTCAGAACTTTGCCATTAAAGAAACACTAGACACATATTTACTCAACTGAAAAAGAAAATACGAAGAAATAAGGAGAGAGAGAGAGAAGAGAGAGAGAGAGAGAGAGAGAGAGAGAGAGAGAGAGAGAGAGAGAGAGAGAGAGAGAGAGAGAGAGAGAGAGAGAGAGAGAGAGAGAGAGAGAGAAACACGTTTCCTGTCTATAACGAAAGCAGAGGTAAAAATAAAGGGATAAGAAAAAGGAGGAAGGAAAACAAAATTAAAAAGGAAGAAAATAATGAAGCTGTGACAGGAACAAAGAGGGACGTGAAATAAAGAAAGAAAAAGGTGGGAATATAAATAACACGTAATTAACACACACACACACACACACACACACACACACACACACACACACACACACACACACACACACACACACACACACACACACACACACACACAAACACACACGCGCACACACGCGCAAGTACACATGCAAACACACACGCACGTAAACACAAACACACGCACGTAAACACAAACACACGCACGCACACACACTAACACACGCATACACGCACGCACGTAAACACACACACACACACACACACACACACACACACACACACACACACACCGCGTAGTGTAGTGGTTAGCACGCTCGACTCACAATCGAGAGGGCCGGGTTCGAGTCCCGGAGATGCGAGGCAAATGGGCAAGTGTGGCCCCTGTTCACCTAGCAGTAAATAGGTACGGGATGTAACTCGAGGGGTTGTGGCCTCGCTTTCCAGGTGTGTGGAGTGTGTTGTGGTCTCAGTCCTACCCGAAGTAACTAGCTGCATAACATGTGTATTGATGTTAATTTATGCATATAGATTGATGATGATGATGATGATCATGATGATAATGATGATGATGATGATCATGATGATCATGATGATGATGATGATGATGATGATGATGATGATGATGATGATATGATGATGATGATGATGATGATATTGATGATGATGATGATGATGATGATGATGATGATATTGATGATGATGATGATGATGATATTGATGATGATGACTGTTAGTTAAAAGAATGAGAGAGAGAGAGAGAGAGAGGGAGGGGAGAAATAATTTTTGTTATTCGTGTTGCTAAGGAACAAAAAGTAACTTGAAGATCTAAGAAACAAAAATCTCTCTCTCTCTCTCTCTCTCTCTCTCTCTCTCTCTCGCTCTCTGTTTATTTTCCCTTTTTTTTCGCCCTCTCTTTCTCTTTCCCAGCGTAAAGAAAATATCACGTGTTTATTTTACTCCCTCTAATGGCGGCGTTCTGAAGTGTTTCCCATCCTATACATTGTGTGTTGGTCTTGTTGTTTTGTGTTGTCTCTCGTCTGTCTTGTTTTGCCTTGTTTTGAGTTTATTTTCTGGCTTTGTTTTGATTTGTCTGTGTGTGTGTGTGTGTTTTCACTGTTTGATCTGCTGCAGTCACTGACGAGACAGCCAGACGTTACCCTACGGAACGAGCTCAGAGCTCATTATCTCCGATCTTCGGATAGGCCTGAGACCAGGCACACACCACACACCGGGACAACAAGGTCACAACTCCTCGATTTACATCCCGTACCTACTCACTGCTAGGTGAACAGGGACTACACGTGAAAGGAGACACACCCAAATATCTCCACCCGGCCGGGGAATCGAACCCCGGTCCTCTGGCTTGTGAAGCCAGCGCTCTAACCACTGAGCTACCGGGTGTGTGTGTGTGTGTGTGTGTGTGTGTGTGTGTGTGTATATACAGTATGTGTGTGGGGAGATTGAATAAAGAAGTTTGATGTGTGTGCGGGACCCTTACCCACCTATATATAAAACACACACACACACACACACACACACACACACACACACACACACACACACATAACAGTTATGAGATCATAGTGCTATAGGAATAAGAACAAGAACTCGTAAAAGAATAAGAACAGCAACAACCAAAAGAACAAGAAAGTGAACAGAACATCCATCCCTATCAGCCAGCACGCATCTTAGCTCTTTCACTACCAGTCAATCTTACTCACAACTTTGAAAAGATTCTTAAAAAGCAAACATATGTAGTTTAGGAAAGGTGAAACTAACCTCATATTTCATTTCCTCTTTATGTGCATCTAAACAGTTAACCCCTTCAGTACCATAACGTATTTCCATATTTATTCTGCTTACTATTTGACGATTTTTAAACAGCTTCAGAAACTCTTGTGGGGGGATCAAAATAGTGAAGACTGGCCATTAATCTTCTGACCTCCACAGACCCTTCCTTATGTCAATAAAATGGTCTAATCGTATACAAATCTCAAGATGAAAATGTGTCCCAATACTGAAGTGGTTAACTACAGTGCTATCATTCGTAGCAAGAGATGATCCCTTTCTTCTGATAAACTGGAACTCTCTGCCTGTTTCTGTATTTTCACCTTCCTACGACTTCAACTGATTCAAAAGAGAAGTTTCAATATATTATTTATTACATACATTTGGCTAACTCGTTTGACGGTGTTTGGAAACCGGTATCTCAGATTACTTTTTTCAATTGTAATTTGTTTTCCTTGGCCGGTTGTCATCTTACTTGATAAAAAAAAATAGCAGTGAAAGGGTCAGTGAACACCTGACAGCCCCAAAACACCCTTGAGATGATAAAGAGTGCAGATCAGACATAGACGTGAATAGTACTATGAAGCTCCTTGTTCTGTTTTCAAAGGCCACGAAGATGATTAGTCACGTTTTTGAGCGTTTCATTTTTTCCCCAACTAATGATGCGGAATCTTCGTTAATCTATCGACAGACTCATGGAAACCTACCTGAAATCGCAAATGTGTGAAGTGCAAGGCAAGATGACGAAGTGTGCAGAAGAGGTGCTCGTGGCCCGTGGTGCATGAGAGGTGGACAGAAAATTACTTGTTGATTGAAAAATGACACGTCCTCTTATTCACAAACGTTTCGAAATGTGATCTCAGCCAGTGGAAGCTATTGAGGGTTCTTATTAGAGTTTTCTTGCTTAGAATGTGTGTCTAAACCTTTGACTGCGATGCGAAACCATTAACAGCACCAGAGGTAATGCATAACACCTTTACAAGCATATACAAGAGAAAAGGGTTTAAATGAGTAGGTTTTTGCAATTTCTACCGAGCTTAACACCCTCAATACTGGACGCATTTTTACTATGAGATTTGTGTTTTGCTTTTTATTGACATTAGGAAGGGTTTATGGAGGTCAGAAGATTAATGACCACAGTGTTCGCTATTTTAATCGCCCCACATGAGCTGTATAAAATTACCAAATAGTAAGCAGAATGAATATGGAAACGCGTCATGCTACTCAAGGGGTTAAGGATTGGAGGCAGCTGTAGAACAAGTAAAGATGTCCCAGAGTGATTAGTGATTAAAGAAAGATCTATACCAAATAACATTCCACGAAAAAAAAAAAGATCAACAAGTAAATAAAACCATTTCTTTCTTTAAATGCCACAATTATCTAAAACTTTATAAGAAAGAAAGTGATTAAAAAAAAAAAAGTTTTCCAATTCCTTTCCAGCTTAAGGATTAAAGATACATGAAGAACAATGAAAAATGTCTCAGAGTAATATTGATTAAAGAGAGAGGTGTACCGAATAACACAAACTCAAAAAATGAATAAATAAACCCTTCTCTCACCCAAAAATAAATAAATAAATAAAACTCTAGGTTGGCTTTTTTCTTATCATCTTTAAAATACCATAACATCTTACAACCCTGCTCGGAAGCGTTTCATTATAATCCTCTCTCTGAAACAGTAACAGGAAAGGAAGGAGGAGAGAAGGACAAACCGGTAACGATCCCCACAGTCTTACGTTAGAACAGTGGCGAGCGACAATAACACCGCTTATAATGACGAGGCGGAATGCGAGGCCACGGAGACACACAAAGGCCTGGTAGGGAGGGACACACTACACAGCTGCATCCTCGTATATTTGAGTCCCTGAGTCCCTGCCTGAGTCCTGTCTGAGTCCCCGAAGCCCCTGCAGTCCAGCGGTCCCAGCCAGTTGTGTGGATTTCTCTGTCAGCGGCAGGCGGGGCTGGATCAGGCCTGCAGTGGGGCGGGGGTCTGTGCAAGCCCTCACCCATGATAAACATCCTCGCTTCGGTAATTCGCTCGTTGCATCATCCCTGAGTTGTGTGTGTGTGTGTGTGTGTGTGTGTGTGTGTGTGTGTGTGTGTGTGTGTGTGTGTGTGTGTGTGTGTTCTGTTGGGTCACATAATTCGTTAAACTTTGCTTGAAACTGGACAGAGAGACAGACAGACGGGTAAACAGATAGACATACAGACAGTCAGACGGGCAAATAGACGTACATACAGACAGACGGACAAATAAACATATAGAAAGAAAGAGATGCAAGTATAATATAATTTCTAATCATGTACTGCCTAAAAATGTAAAATGAGAAGGAACAACAACAAATCATGTTAGAGAGAGAGAGAGAGAGAGAGAGAGAGAGAGAGAGAGAGAGAGAGAGAGAGAGAGAGAGAGAGAGAGAGAGAGAGAGAGAGAGAGAATCAAACTGCACAACTAAATATAATAAACTCTCTCTCTCTCTCTCTCTCTCTCTCTCTGCAACATCCTTCCCAAATGAACAAAAGGTAAAATAAAACAAAACGAACTAAGAAGAAAAGGATGAATTTAGACTCCCCTCACGTCACCTAACCTCCCCTGCCTCCCCTCACCTGCTCTCCCCTCACCTACCCTCAATTTCTTCACTCCCCATCACTTAACCCTTCTTGTCCTACCCTCAACTCACCTTCCCTCACACCTAACCTTCCTACTCTTTCTCTGCCAAGCTTTCCCTTCACCTCTCCCTTCACTTAGCCTCCCCAACCCCTCCCTCCCCTTATCAGCCCTCCCCTATCTCCCCTCATCTCACCTGACCTCAACTCCCCTTATATTTCCACACTATTGGTCACCATGAACCCAATAATAAGGAGAGATTTCTAAGGATACCTAATTTAGATCCTCCTTGTCCTTCTTGTCCTCCTCCTCCTCCTCCTCCTCCTCCTCCTCCTCCTTCTCCAAGCGCTGACCATCACGCTTCAGGGCACAAATTTGGTGAGCTGCGGGCACAAGAGGCTTTAAGCATGAGTTAACTGACCAATTCTTTCTTTCTTTCTTTCTTCGGGTTCTTCTCTTTTTTTTTTCCTCCTTTTCCTCTTTCTCGTGCGTATCCTTGTTCTTCTTGTTCTCGTTCTGTTATTTTGTCTTTTCTGCCTCTGTTTTGGTTCATGTTGTACTTTTCTTGTTCTTTTTTTCTCCTTCTTTCTTTCTTTTTATTCTGTTCTTGTTTTTATAGCTTTTCAAGAAGAGAAGGTAATGAAAAGAGGGGGAAGGAAATATATGCATAATGGGAAAGAAGAGGAAGTAAGACAGGTGAATCAGAATATAGGTAAAACAGGTAACAGGTAGAGAAAGATGAGACAAGTAAATTAGAGAAGATATGAAAGAATAGGTTTTTTCTCTCTTTTCTTTCTCTCGCACGTAAATTAAGAAGCGCAGGTAAGACAGGTCAAGATAAATAGAAGGTAACAGGTGAGCATAGGATACTGAGAGATTGAAAGGTAATTAACGAAATGGTGTAGGTGATTTTTGTCTCTTTTATCTTTACTGATTGTGTGTGTGTGTGTGTGTGTGTGTGTGTGTGTGTGTGTGTGTGTGTGTGTGTGTGTGTGTGAGGACACGCGGATACGTACACCAGATCACACACACACACACACACACACACACACACACACACACACACACACACACACACACACACACACACACACACACACACACACACACACACACACAGTATAGCTCGGGGCGTACAGTTAACAGCGAAACTATTTAAACTTTTCTCTCACACATTAAACACTACTGCCACTCTCTCTCTCTCTCTCTCTCTCTCTCTCTCTCTCTCTCTCTCTCTCTCTCTCTCTCTTTGGCACATAGTATTTTCCCTCCTCCTCCTCCTCTATCCTTTGTTTTCTTTCCTGTCTTTGTTTCTTTATTTGTCTTGTCACACTATTTCTTTCTCCGTATTTAATTTCCTCCCCGTTCCTCACTGTAATTCTCTCTCTCTCTCTCTCTCTCTCTCTCTCTCTCTCTCTCTCTCTCTCTCTCTCTCTCTCTCTCTGTAAAAGTTTGCCTCCCTCCTCCCACAGCTCTTTCCTCTCTCACTTTTCTTCCCTCCCTCCCTCCCTCCCTCCCTCCAGGACAAAAGGTGGTCGCCCTCTTTTCCTCCAACACAGCTGTTCTTTTTATTTTTATGCACACTTTTGGTTTTCCAGTCTTTGTTTCTGCCTTACGCAAAATCGAGTGTATCTGAGAGTGTTGTGTTATTGTTGTTGTTTTTTGTTGTTTGTTTGTCTGGTCGGTTAGTTTATTTCTTGGTTTTATTCGTTTTATTTAGTGTTTTTTTTTCTTTCTATTAGTTATCGTTAAATTTCTTATGTGTTTTTGTTTCAACGATTTTTTTTTCTTTTTCTTTCAGTTATTTGGGTTTTTTTTAAGTTATATTCCTTTTTTTTTCATCATTAACATCATTATTACCGTCCTCTTTGTTACCATCGTCATTGTTATCATCAGTATAAATATATCAAATTTCGCAAACTTTGTTACACACACACACACACACACACACACACACACACACACGCAGTTTTTTTGAGTGGGGTTACAAATACTGTTGCATATTTCTGTCTTTTATTTTTCCCTTTTCGTGTCGGTTTTAATTGCACGTACCCCACCCTCTCTCTCTCTCTCTCTCTCTCTCTCTCTCTCTCTCTCTCTCTCTGTCGTATTCCTTGTATCTCTTATTTACTTTCTTCTCTTCCTTCTCTTTCTTTCCTCTCTTTTCCTTCTCCTTTTTCGGTGCCTCCGCTTCGGTTTTTTTTTTTTTCTTTCCTTTCGTTTGTTATTTACCTGCTTTTCTTCCCCTTCCCCCTCTCTCTCTCTCTCTCTCTCTCTCTCTCTCTCTCTCTCTCTCTCTCTCTCTCTCTGTGCCATCTCTTCCTCCCCTTTCATATTTTTTTTTCCTATTTGCTTACTTACTTTCTTTTCCTTTCCTCCCTAGGTCTTCCTCTTCTTTCTTTTCTTCTTCTTCCTCCTGCTCCTCCTCCTTCTCCTCCTCCTCCTCCTCCTCCTCCTCTTCCTTCCTCCTCCTCCTTTCCTCCTCCTCCTCCTCCTCCTCCTCCTCCTCTCCTCCTCCTCCTCCTGAATGAAATGCAATCTATAAACTCTCACTTACCTTGTTTCTAGTGATATAGCGGCCTTTTGTCCAACCATCGTTCATCTGTTGCTCTCTCTCTCTCTCTCTCTCTCTCTCTCTCTCTCTCTCTCTCTCTCTCTCTCTCTCTCTCTCCTGTCTAATTTTCCGATGATCTCTCTAAGTCTTCATTTCGTCGTCTTCCTCTCTCTCTCTCTCTCTCTCTCTCTCTCTCTCTCTCTCTCTCTCTCTCTCTCTCTCTCTCTCTCTCTCTCTCCTCCCTCCCCCCTCCTTCCTCCCTCCCTTCCATTCTCTCATTTCCTTCCACAACTGCCTTCTCATTTCCTTCATCTCTCTCTCTCTCTCTCTCTCTCTCTCTCTCTCTCTCTCTCTCTCTCTCTCTCTCTCTCTCTCTCTCTCTCTCTATCTATCTATTTTGTTCTAGTTTCTTTCGTTTTCTTCTTCACCTTATTTATCATCTTGCCTCTATATCACTAACCATTCCTTTTCTTTACTTTCATTACTTATTCAGCTCAACTCATTTATCTTGCTTCTCATACCCATCCATTCCTTTCTATTTACCTTTACACTTTTTAACACTCACCACATACTCACGCCATTGATTTCACTCACACACACTCATGTTTACCTCTCCTTTCACTGTCTTCATCCTCTCAGTCATCTTCACCGTCTCTTATTCATCCTCACCTCGTATTTCGCTCGTACTCATCTTCTCTCCTTTTACCCAGCATAACACACGTGTAGAATTGTACAAAACTACATAAAGACTGAAGAAAACGCAAGGCCCTAGATACATACACACACACACACACACACACTAGGTACAAAACGCCCTCGATTCTCATTTGTATAAAACAACGCGGATACAGCACTTCTATATTAGTGCCCCTTCCCCTCCTCCTCGGGCAGACACAGTGGCAGCACACAAAGAGCTTCCCGCGGCCTCGGTAAAGAAAACGAGACGCCCCAGTTCCGCCTCCCGTCCATAGATGGCGCTGGGCGGAAGGAGTGGAAAGGACCCGCCGCAAAATATCCCTTCTCCTTCTCCGGGCACAAATTTTTCCCCCTTTATGATTCCGTATCGCTGTGTATTTCCTCCCGCCGGCGGTCTGAAGGTGATGCACATCCTGGTGGGTGGTGCAGGAGTAGGGGAGTGTGCAGGGGGGACTGGACGAAGGGTAAGGGGCGGGAGATGCAGGATACGGCCCTAAATGATAACGTAAAGGCGCAAGGGACTCCAGCAGGGCGTCAGTTGTTGTTGTCCTTGCCGTGGGAGGAACGCGGGATGTGGGTTAGGTAAACGGCGCTGGGCAAATGGTGGATGTGTTTTAAATTTGTTATGAATTGTGTCTTTCTTTCTTTCTTTCTTTCCTTTTTCCTCCATCTAAACTTTTCTCAGTGAAGTTGAGTTTTGTAGTTGTTATATATTATTTTTGCTCCTGGTTTTTAGGATCTTAAGTGTGCTTCATGTTGTGCCTTAGTGTCTCTCTGTCTGTCATTCTATTTGGTAATGTAAGTCAATCTTACTTTCTTTTCCTTTTAAGTGTTTTTTTTTTTTTTTTTATCTTGTTCAGTATCCTGGTTTCTCTATCTGACCGTCAGTGTGTGTGTAATTCACTTTTTATCTGCTGCAGTCTCTGACGAGACAGCCAGACGTTACCCTACGGAACGAGCTCAGAGCTCATTATTTCCGATCTTGGGATAGGCCTGAGACCAGGCACACACCACACACCGGGACAACAAGGTCACAACTCCTCGATTTACATCCCGTACCTACTCACTGATAGGTGAACAGGGGCTACACATGAAAGGAGACACACCCAAATATCTCCACCCGGCCGGGGAATCGAACCCCGGTCATCTGGTTTGTGAAGCCAGCGCTCTAACCACTGAGCTACCGGGCCGTGTGTGTGTGTGTGTGTGTGTGTAGTCAGAATTCGAACCCCATGCCTCGTTACTCGGGAGGTTAATGTTTCGAACAGTGACTGACTCAGTGTTCGACTCACCATGCCGCGTCACAACCTACGCCTCCCACGCACTGACTCACTCACCGCTCCAGCCACGCGGAAATATGATCGTGAAAACTTTATCACCTCGCTCTGGAAAAAAAAAAAAAAATAGATAAATAATACACAACAAAATAAATAAACCAATAAATGCAGTAAAAAAAAAGCTTAATTACGTGCTAAATATTGAAAACGCTTTTTTTGGCAACCATCCACAAGCACGCTGCAATGAATTAATAGTTAATCAAATTCTGACACACACACACACACACACACACACACACACACACGAAGTACCGGCCATTGTCATTCGGACAGCGTGCAATATGCAAAACATTTCACTCGTGGCGGCTTCGTAATTCAAGCGTTGCGATACATCATTGGTTGCAACCACACCGCCTGTTTCTGCCATGACCTGTCCTGCAACGCTGACACCTGACACCATGACACTGCACCCTGACCCTTTGAACCCCTGACCCCCTGACACTGATAATGAGGTTAACCAAACAGTAGAGAAAAGAAAAGGAGAAGAATGTGTGAGGATCTGCTGTGGATGAGAGGAACGTAAAATAAGAATACTGGGAAGAGAAGACAAAGCGATGATCGGATAATGGTGTCAGTGGTGTGTTTAGACCTATCATGAGAAGAAAATGGAGAGAAGAGATGAGGAAAACTCTATTGTGGATGGGGAGGTAAGAAAAAAGAAGAGAGATGACATAAAGAGATGAGGGATATGATGGTAATGCTACTGTTCATTACTATCGTGGGAGAAGAAGGATGATAAGGAATTAATCAATGATGGAAGGATTACAGGCAAGACGAAACAAATGGGTGTAGAGAAGATCCTATGATAATGATGGGCGTCAACCAATCCTGAAAAGAAATTGAGAGATGATGGGTGATACTATGCATTTCCAGCCCTAAGAAGAAAATGGGATATGAAAGGTGAGGGAAGATCAATTAAGGATGTGGGGAAAGGTCGATCTCACTCCTATCATGATGTTCCCTAATGTCCCCAACGGAATTCTCTGCACTTCCTCTATTTAATGTGTGTGTGTGTGTGTGTGTGTGTGTGTGTGTGTGTGTGTGTGTGTGTGTGTGTGTGTGTGTGTGTGTGTGTGTGTTAGATTTCCTCTTCCCTTACCTAAACTCACGCTTATAAGCCCGGCATAGTTATTACTGTTTCTAATATTCAGCCACTAAGAATCAAGATGCAAGAGAAAGTAAAATAAAGTGTTCATTATGTATAGTTATAAGCACCTTTTCTGTATAGCAATAGTAAGAAGCACTAAAGCCTCATGTTCTTATGTACAATCAATAATACAGAAACCCCAAGCACAATCATACAAAGATCTGTATTCTAAAGCGCTTTCTTCTCTCACCACGACTATTTTGCAAAGACCACAAAGATGATTAGCCGAGTTCTCAAGAGAGCTTCCCGCGTTATTAAAACAGAAATCTCGTTAATCCGCTTCAATACTGGGACACATTTTTACCTTGAAATTTGTGTACGATTAGACCATTTTACTGACATTGGGAAAGGTCTATGGAGGGCAGGAGATTAATGGCCAGTCTCCACTATCTTAATCCCACAAATGAGTTTCTGCAGTTGTATAAGATCACCAGATAGTAAGCAGAATGAATATAGAAACGCGTCATGAAGGGGTTAATCTCTCAGTAGAACCGTACAAAACATCCTAAGCACCTCAATAACTTCAATTATGGCCTTTAGAAACTAGAGGTGATACGCAAAAGTGTCTCAGAACATACTACGAAGTGATGTCTTCCTGCACCCTCTCTGTCAGTCCCGCACCACCAGGATCTAAGGCGCAGCTCGGTCTCCCCTTCCCACTCTCCCCACTGCTCCCCTGGATCGCCTCTCCCCTTCCTCTCCAGCGCGTGATACCAAATGCAAACAATAAACGCCACGCCGCCAAGGACACATTCTCTCTGTGTCTTATTCTTGGTGCGTTTTATTGTACTTCGCTCGGTGTTTCTCGTGCTTTTGTATATGCTCCCGTTAATTGTGTTTCGTATGAATGTGTTACTCAAAGCGAATGTAGTTTTCTTGATTGGTGTTGTTGTTTTGTAATTTTGTTATTTTGTTTTGTTTTGGTCTGTATTGCCTGTTTTGCTTCATCGACCATTGCTACTACGCTATAGACACAAGTAGCAGCACCAGTAGCACCAGTAGCAGCAGCAGCACCAGTAGCAACAACAACAACAACAACAACAACAACAACAACAACAACAACAATAATAATAATAATAATAATAATAATAATAATAATAATAATAATAATAGCATCATCATCATTATTATTATCATTATTATTATTATTAATAGTAGTAGTAGTAGTAGTAGTAGTAGTAGTAGTAGTAGTAGTAGTAGTAGTAGTAATTTATCATAATATAATAATAATTATCATAATAATAAATATAAGTAGACATTATCATAAATATACAATAATAATAATAATTATTATTATTATCATAATAATACATATATAAGTAGACATACCAGAAACTGGCACACTTGTCAGAGACATTCGTTCTTTCAACTCGACACACACACACACACACACACACACACACACACTAATCCCATCGATCGGTTCCACCACCACTTCACTAAATGCAGTTACTCCCTGAGGCTGTATTCTTGTATCTATCTCCTCCTCTTCCCCCCCGCCCCATCCTCCCCTTTTAGCATATAACACTTCTTGTCTTCCCGTCTGCTGCCACAATAACCGAGGCGCCATACTGCATACCAATACTCCTGGCCGTGGCCAAAACATAGAATGATCGACACTGACAAAATTATGTTCCTACTCGACTCACTGACTTATGGCTTGACAATGTAGCGCCACCATCCGAGCACCGCGGAAGGTCAGACCACGCAGGATGTGTACAGTGCAGGTCCTGCGCTGGGAGACTGCCTGCTGGTACAATATATGGTATAATAGTTACAGTATAATAGATGGTAGAGATACAAGACATTGAATGAATCATTCGTAGTGACGTGTTCCTTTGTTATTCTGCAGTAAAATAATCTATAGATAATATTTGAGATACAAGCAATGGAAAAAGTTGAGCAAATACTAAAGTTTTATATAGGCATTGTTGTTGAGTTTGTTAATACAGAACTTACATAAAGCCTCAATTTACGTCGATAAGTGTTTAGTATAACGAACATTCTTTGTTCGTGAGAAGCACATTTCGTATTTCTGGCAGAACTGACGATGACTCTATAAACCCAAAAACTATGATAATTTCAGAAGCATATGAAACTACTGGCAGAGAAAGGAGGATAAATTTCAATGATGAAAATTCCCACATTGTGCAGCAACATAGGGAAAACATATGGTGTGTGACGCCGTACTACTCACTCTTCACTCGTCCACATGGCCTCGAATGTAATGATCAGAACACGGAAACTTTTATATTTTTGCAAGGATCTGACTTGAAATTTGGATACTGGTGACTGAAATCAGATAAATGTGTGACCTCTTACGTGTTACACTTTGCTTCGCCATATTGACCTTAAAAGCACAGCATATAAGAATAACAAGATACTGACCAAAGAAATATCAGACGGTGCTAAGAGCCGTGCAGCAACTCCCAATACCCATCCTTTCCTCTCGTTTCTGCATTACCATAAGTCCTTTAATCGTGATAGTCTTAGCATATCATCATAAAGCATTAAAGTATCGTCTGTACTCACCATAACGCCCAAGAAGAAGTCAGAATGAGGGAACTCAAAATGTAAGCCACACAAACACAACAGCAAGGTCAACCGCGTTGTTGTCTCGTTCACCGAGTTGATGGTTGCGACTCGGGAGTCGTGAGTGTTTTGAAACAGCACTACAGTTGATCTCTATGCATCATATCGAGATCTTAGAGAAGTCAATTGATTTTAATAACAACTTAATTTCTTGTCACTTATATTTTACGGTGATCAAGTGTCAACCATTGAATTGCTTTAAGCCATACTGTATACATTACTTTTTTAGATTATAGTTAGATTAACAATTTATCTCTCTCTTTGTGGACTTGTAGTTAGTTGACAAAAAACAAGGACATACGTACATTTGCCAGTAATTTATCGTGCCTTTTTCTCTGGTTTTGACCATTACTACTTACTCTGGCCACATTATACTGCTGGCACCTGGCAGTGCTGTTGCGGCAAAGATGACCACACGATGACAAAATCCTGAGGCTGATTTGTAAGGATGCTGTGGCAGAGAGATGGGATGAGAGAAGATGCTATGACGTTATTCTTCATGGATATGTTACTGTTCCAATTACTATATCATATTTAGCTTACTACTTAACGCACACTGCTGATGACCAAACCCTCATAAAATGCTAGCCAAGTGTATGTAAATATAGTCTGACATCTATTTAGTAGTAGACACAAGTCTACATGCACATAATGAAAAGTTATTCAAGAACAGCGTAGAAATGTGTTGAAAACAACAGGACTCCATTGCTAAATCGGATGAATGTAATTTACTGAAAGTACTGTGAATGTCCATGCTGGAATTAGGGAAGATTGGACATGACCCACCAGAATATTTAAATGTCCATGATAAATTTATGATCACAATGATAAGCAATCAAATGAATGAAGACGGAGGATGCAGTGAGGTGGGATGACTGATCACCACACAAGCAAACAAACAAGATGTGTGAAGCTACACCAGGGTGTTGAACATCACGATGGTCTGTCACTTCTTGCACAATGGCATGGAAAAGAAAAAAAAAATCACATTAAAACTAGAATATGTTTAATGTATGCATGTGTCCTTACCTGAAAAAAAAAAAAAAAAAAACTGCAATGCATGCAAAGAAGAGTTATTTAGATGGAATGCATTAAGATAGAACATCTAATTCATGATTACAAATTAAAAGAAATAGAGATATAAAACGTGAATAAAAGAAGAAAAGAAAATGGAAGTGAATTATAATGTACCCATGTTGCTTTGGCTGTGCATATTACAATTACATCAATACACATCAATATACAAACACATGAAAGAAGTACACAAAGATATACCATACAGACACATTTATTAAAAGCCACACCATCCATAGTGGCAATATAACTGCTAGGGACATTGGTTCCTCATATCACAGGACACAGTTGCCAATAAAAGTAGCACCAGATATAACACTACATTCTCACAGGAGACACACTCATGAAGGTATGAGTATGACCACTTGTCTACACAACACACCATCTCAAATGTGGATCTTCACATGCCTGGCAACCTCACACTTTGTCTTGAAACACTTCCCACAAACATCACATTTGAATTCCCTCAAACCAGTGTGTCTGAAAGTGTGTTTATTGAGATAAGTAGAGGTAGCAAATGATTTACCACATTCTTCACATTCATATTTTCTAACACTACTATGTGTTACAGAATGTTTACTGAGGCCAGACTTGCGATTAAATTTTTTTCCACACACTAAGCATTCATAATTTTTACCACTGTGTGTCTGGATGTGTTTGTTGAGGTAAGTTTTGTGGGTAAATTTCTTTCCACAATCTAAACATTCATAATTTCTAATACCACTGTGAGTGTGTGTCAGTGTGTGTTCATTTAGGTGACACTTTTGAGTAAATTTCTTCCCACATTCTACACATTCAAAATTTCTAACATCACTGTGTGTCAGGATGTGTCTATTGAGATTAACCCTTTGGGTGAATCTCTGTCCACATTGTACACATTCATAATTTTTAATACTATTGTGTATCAGGCTGTGTTCAGTAAGGTGAGAATTACGAATAAATTTTTTTCCACATTCTACACATTCATAATTTCTACTACTACTGTGTTTCACAGCGTGTTCAGTGAAGTGAGACGTTTCAACAAATATCTTTTTATAGTCTAGACTTTCATCATTTCTACCATCACTGTGTGTCATGGTGTGATGCTGAAGCCCAGTTTTGGATTCAAAAGTTTTTACAAACTTGACTTCTCCTATACTGACAGAGCTGTCTGCTTCCAAGTGACTCTCACCCTCACACATTTCACTTCCCACACCTAGGACAGACTGCTGCTGCTGCATACTTAAGCTGCTGGCTAGCATGGCAGGCTCCACCACAGCACTATTCCCAACAGCATACATGACAGCCAGTCCTGCAAGAATCCTCTGGGAGTCTAGTTGGTGGGATGGTGTCAGCTGAGTGTCCAGCCTGGACTCTGGCCTGGCCTGTGGTGCTGCATGAGATCAGCTGTGGGTGCATATATGGCAAGACAACTCAATGAGACTAAGGTGAGTCAAGCAATGCAATAAATGGAATGATGTTTAAGAAAACTCAAAGCTCAGATGATGGTGACAAAATGTCTCCTTAAACAATGTCACATTCCCATTCTGTCTCCTCGGTACTCATTCACATGCACTTATAACCCTGAAGATATTAAGGTTAAATAAGTGAATGAGTATGGCACCAATGAGACAGAGTGGGTAAATGCCAGGCACACACCAGCTTTACAACTTATCTTCTCAGTAGTGTATTGTAATATCTGAAATTTGTACACTGCATCAAAATACACATGCAGCCACTTTAACAAACATTGATCCAAAATAACGACAATGTCATCAGTGGAACAGGTGGTCATGTATACATAACATTAATTAATTAGGTCAAATAAATGCATACACACAGACATACTCATAATGAGAATAAGACTCATTTACTCACCGAGACACAGATCATCTCTCTCTCTCTCTCTCTCTTCCACGGCACATTCCTGACGAAATGCAACGGATTAGGGCAAGGTTATGTTAGGTGGAGACTTCCTTATCTCTGAGGATGGCAGAGTTTGTGCAGGTTAAGGCATTGTTAGGAGTTGGATAAGGGTAGTTAGGGTATGTAAGATAAAAGTAAGAGCAGATTAGGATTTAGTGACTGCTGGCCAGGGGACTAAATCCTCTCTCTCTCTCTCTCTTGTATTACCTATCTTGCACCATTCCTGCAGTGCCGTGGAGTATCGCAGGCGTGGGCAGGGGCGTCGTGGGCGTGTGTGTCTCTTACCGGTATATGGGACATTGACACTTGTCATTTGGAGAGAAAGTCAACCCAAGCTCACCCCAAACAGCTGGCAAGTGTCAAATTGTTATCAGCCTTTGCAACGGTCCCTCCCACTATCTGAATCTTGAATATTGACTGATTGCTGTGCTTTGCTGGTGTTTGTGATCTTGTATTGTATTATTTGATGTGTTTGTATTATTTTTGTTGTTTTTGTTTGATTGCTTATTTTTTTATATATATTATTTTTTTTTCTTTTTAGCTGCACTACATTCCCTTCATTGCAACTTTTTGCAAGCGTTATTAATTAATGTGTTTGTAATTTTTGTTGTTTTAGTTGTTTTTATTCCATTTTTTATCTGCTCTAGACTCCCCTTCTGTAATTCTTTTTTAGTGTTTTTATTGAGTTTTACTTGGTTGGACTCCCAAAAAATAAACTTAATGGATGGCTAGTAGGTTATGTCTCAAACCATCTCAAGTGTGTATGTGGCAACCTCAACCTCTGCCTTGAAACACTTCCCACAAGCATCACATTTGTTCCCTGTACTATGATTTCTTTGAACTGTTTTCATAAGAATGTTGCAAGCTTTTCAATCTGTGGAAAGTTATGTAAAACTTGCAAACAATTTTTCTAACTTAATAAAGCTGCATTACACAGGCAGTTCATCTATTCTTGAGCAGGATGAAATTCTATCCCCAAATCTAATTAAGCCCCAAAACAAATATTTGACTTTTTCTATATCCATACCATGAAAATACTTCCAGCTACTCAACATCTCCACAGAGTATCTGCTGTAGTTATTATGTACACTAATTATATCACACCAGTACCTTTGAGCTCTGTTGTAGCAGCCATATTTACATGCTATCTATTCAGATTTCAAACTGTAACTAATAAATAATTCTACAATAAAAAATTAGGATATACTGAAGAATGAGTGAGGTCAATGATAAAAGGTGCAATGCAAAAGGGAGGCTGCCAGTGTGATGTACAGAGCACTGAAGGGAGAGATGATAGGCAGGGCTTAGACCAACAACCATGCAGGGAAAGAACGCTTGAGCAGGGGAACATGGATATCCATCAGGTCTGCTCACCCACTTATTGAGGAATCCCTGGAGAGAAAAGAATAGTGGTGGAGATAAAGGATACATGATGATGAGTGACACGTGCACCCTTCCCTCTGCTGTGCCCCTTTATTAAGCTGGTGCTAAATTAAGGACCTTACATGATTAAGTCTGTATATTTAGAGCCTGCATTTTTCAAGGCATGCTAACGTGGATGAGGTAAATAACTTATTTTTCTCCATAAGCTTCATTCATTCAATTATAATATAAAGAAAGTCACCATGAACATTGGTTATGAAGCAAAATTGTACAACTACATTACACATAACATGGGAGAAAAGGTAATTTTTAATCCCTCTTCATCATCACTGAGTTTCATGACTATTTTGCTTTAGAAGGCTGGATACCTTGTTAAGTCAATGGTACCTTATGTAGTTGTTTACAATCCCTTCTCTAATGTTCATCTTTGTTGTGTCTTCCTTTTTATACTATCTTTATATCTCCTCCAGTCTTCTAGCTCATTTCATTCCAACTACATGTACTTCTAAATCATCATCAACTGCTAACATTCCACTACAGGACAGATGCCACAAGAAATATTAACCCTTCATCTGTCAAGTGTCTTTCTACATCAGGATCCTGCTTGCCAGAACTCTAGGACCAGTTGTGACTCAAAATAAAGATTACAGGACATGGCAATATTAATGAAAAAAGTGATGGAAAACAAGTCAACATTTTATTTATTAAAATATCTACACTTTGCACAATTTATTTTCTTCTGTATAAAAAAGGAAACTAGACATTTATTTTTAATACTTAGAAGTCCTTTCAGAATTATGTTAAGAAACTCAGACTTATAGACTTCATATGATTTCTTTTATTAAGATTCACTTCTTACCATTTTTATGCAACATTCTTCGTTTCTCAATCTTTCCTTCACTTTTGGCTTCAATCATAATATGTAAAGTAAATGAGCACCATATACACAAGAAATATTCACAGATCAATTAAATAGTGAAAATAAGTTTAAGTTAAACAGTGAAAAGAGCAGAAAAATATGCAATGATTCAGTGACATTCGCATTGATGACATCCTACCATACTCACCTTGCACACACTGAGTAACAAGAAGCACCTCATTCCCCAAAGCAACAGGGATGAATGTGCTCCAGCAATTACAACCACTCAGCTTGCCACACCAGCAGGATCATCAAGGGTGAGCAGGTTTACGATATTTGGCCTGCACCCACACCCGGTACATGGTGAGCTGCTTGCCTCGGTTGACCTGTAGCCGACGGTCCACCAAATTCTGCACCTCCTCCAGACCAGCTTGGGTCATCAGCTCCCTCACTTCATCTGAAAGTCAGGCCAACTTCCTTTAATGCTATGACGACAATACAAGATAATTAACACCACTTCAAGTAATGCATAAGATTTTTATATGTACATGTTTACAAAATTAAGAGGATTGATAAGAAAAGATTTTGCAATTTCTACTCAGTTTACAGATGGAGGTGGCTACAGAACAAGTAAAGATGTTTCAGAATGATCAATATCAAAGGAAGCATCCGGTTTAGATCGGTGTTGTCATATCTCCGGTAAATATGCATGAAACACTCTGATTTTTGTGTTGTGAAGTATTGGGAACATGTACATCAATATTAGACATTCATCCACATTCTAGTCCCCAACCCTGCCATGCAATTACGATTTCAACTAAAACTTACAAGTGTTATTCTGGCGTTATTTGCTCCATAACCTTCATTTTTGTGGCAAAGACACGTTATAATATGAAATGTTTCCACGTCATTAGATTTTTTATATCATCTTTTGTTTTTGTTTTATGAATTTTATTCAAAATCTGTTTTTTTTTTTTTTTTTTTTTACCAAAAAATATTAATACAAAATTCCAGGTCACATACATAAAAAAATAGCGACATGAATTGAAAGAAGTATTGCTCTCCTTTTTAGTTTTTGTTTCATTGAAATCAAGCTAAAATTGGCTTCAAAATAGATTTTAGAAGGGAATAACTTATGTTTTGAGATATGGGCCGATAAAGTTTATCGATCGATCTCGATCCCATTATAACACACTAGGAAGTTTCTTCAGGTTTACTATATGTTCTTTTCTATTATCTACAATCTCATAATACAATTAGATATATATGAGGCTCCTAGTCCCCTCCTGTCGATGATATGTTGATCCTGAAGAGGCTTTTCTTCTGACGTCCAGCTCTCACTTTTTCTGGTTGTGATGTGTTCTTGAAGTTGCATGTTGTGCAGTGCATAGTTATGGTGTTCTCATATACATCAGGCTCCAAACTGTAGTCAAAGGCAGGATCTGGGCATGAATAACGAGAGGAAAGATGATTTTTCAGCCTCTTTTTCGTCAGCATGACAAGCTCGTCATTTTCCACATCTTCATTTCCTTTCTCAATATTTTGTAGAAGAGCTTCTCTAATTGTGAGTAATGAGGTCTTTTCTTCTTCATTTCCTTATCTTTGTTCTGCTGAGATGTGGTGGACTGTGGTGTGGCGGTGGTGAGGGTGGTGGTGGTGGGTGACGTGAGGATGTGTACTGGAGTATCTGGGGTGTCAGGTTCAACACGCTCTTTATTCTTTGCACTTCCATACTCATATTCCAGGTGTCCTTACTCTGCTTATTCCTCTTAGACACCCATCCCATGGTTGGCAATAGGTGAAAAGCAGCATGCAGTAAATAAATTATGTGCTGTTTAGCAGAGTGAAGGACAGGTAGCGAGAGACACAGCAACAACCGCTTTCTCTGATAGTTTTCCCTCTACTGAGTCTTGCTGGTGCCTTGGTTGATGCCACTCATAGACTTTCAGTGTTGCTGAATCATGTCCACCAAAAAAGTTGAGATTTTTGCCTTTTTTTCACAGTTTTTGAGGAAAAAAACTGATTCTGCTGATGTAAACAAACGCACGTGGTTGAGTACGGGATCTTTAAATGGCATTTCAATGGAAACCAGTGCGCGTTTCGCCATAAAACTTTGTGGAATAATAGCTAACGTGTATACCTACCACATATATTTTTTACACAAAAAACATTATTTTTCATATTTTTTCGGTCTCTAAACCGGAAGGCCCCGCCCTTAAGGAGAGGTGTACCATATAACAGTCAAAGGGCTTTTTTTTATGTAAGAGGGAAACTTTCCAAGGGCAACAAAATATAAAAAAAAAGGCCCACTTAAACTGCAAGTTCCCTAAAAGATAAGAGAGGATTTATCCAGAAAACAGTATCTAAATAATTCTTTTGGTAGTACAGCACAGGGAATTTAAATAATTAACTTCTGACTACAAATACTTAAGTCACTATATTTTTTTCACGAAAAATCTAATGAAACCTATTCATTTATCCTTATATCCATGAAGAGTACCATTTTGGATAAGTAAGTCAGACCTTGGGTGATGAAATAACATCTTGTGCCATCTCCTCGCATGTAGAAGTTGTCAGCAAGGCAGCGTCCCTTCTTAAAGCGCAGCTGAGCCATGTCATAGCGGCCATAGTCACGGTATAGTATCAAGCCACCAGGCCGTAGGTACTCCACCATCTTGCTGATCACCTGTGGGTACCTGAGAGTGATGGTAGCCGATGCAGAAAAACACTGACTATTTTCTCACATAAATATCAATAACTTACAGTTCCTCATTATAAACATGAAAATTACTTCATAAATTTAGTATCTTATGAAGGCTTATTAAAATGCATGCAAAATCTTCAATAGTATTCAGCACACTATGAATATACTGAGAATGTTATACAAGTTAATCATTTTACGTTCAGAATATTTTGGCAATTCATTATACATTTTTGTGTGTAATTTCCTTCAAAGGTTAATCTAACATTCACAGGTGCTCCTCACTTGTCAGGGTGGAGTGCAGACAATACAAATATGCACACAATGATGTCCAGGCTGCCTTTGGGGAAGGGTGTCTCCCACTCCTCACTGGATAAGTCACACACAAAGGCATGACACCTGCAACCAAGCAACAAGAAATAATACAAGTATCAATAATTATTGAACTTAAAAAAACAACAATATAACAAAGAGAAAAACTAAATAACCATAGTAAATATTATCACCACCATTTATAAAACTCAAAACCTGATTCTGTTTGATATGTATACTGTAGAGGAAAGTATGAATAAAAACTTGAACTGTGTGAATATCTTTCTTAAAATCAAGTTTCATTGGTGCTCAGCAACACAGCTAAATTAAGACCAAGTACGTAACTATACTACTGCAAATATAACTACTGTAACCTTTTATATATACATCTCATAAACAATGTTCTCTATCTACAGTTCTCTGTCAACTGTTGTACTTGTGCAGTTAAGAATGAATAATGTTTCATTTACTGCTGTAATAAGGAACAGATCAAATACTATTTATAACAAGATTTATGAGTTGTGTAATTTTGTGTAATTCCAAATAAATGACTAATTACAAGCAGCACACACACACACACACACACACACACACACACACACACACACACACACACACACACACACACACACACACCCGGTAGCTCATTGGCTAGAGCGCTGGCTTCACAAGCCATAGGACCGGGGTTCGATTCCCCGGCCGGGTGGAGATATTTGGGTGTGTCTCCTTTCACGTGTAGCCCCTGTTCACCTAGCAGTGAGTAGGTATGGGATGTAAATCGAGGAGTTATGACCTTGTTGTCCCGGTGTGTGGTGTGTGCCTGGTCTCAGGCCTATCCGAAGATCGGAAATAATGAGCTCTGAGCTCATTCCGTAGGGTAACATCTGGCTGTCTCATAAGAGACTGCAGCAGATCAAACAATGAAACACACACACACACACACACACACACACACACACACACACACACACACACACACACACACACACACACACACACACACACACACACACACACCGCGTAGTGTAGTGGTTAGCACGCTCGACTCACAATCGAGAGGGCCGGGTTCGAGTCCTGGTAAGCGGCGAGGCAATTGGGCAAGCCTCTTAATGTGTGGCCCCTGTTCACCTAGCAGTAAATAGGTATGGGATGTAACTCGAGGGGTTGTGGCCTCGCTTTCCTGGTGTGTGTTGTATGTTGATGTGGTCTCAGTCCTACCCGAAGATTGGTCTATGAGCTCTGAGCTTGCTCTGTAATGGGGAAGACTGGCTGGGTGACCAGCAGACGACCGAGGTGAAGTGAATTACACACACACACACACACACACACACACACACACTACCTTTTTGTATCATAATCAGGAGACTTCCATTATTATTATTATTATTATCATTACACACACACACACACACACACACACACACACACACACACACACACACACATACACACACACACACTACCTTTTTGTATCATAATCAGGAGACTCCTTCACAATGTCAACAGCAATACTAGAGAAGTCACAGCAGTACACAAAGAGACCCTCTTTGTTGTTGGTCTTCAGTATGGGGAATACAGTATTGCCAACACCACACCCAACCTCAAGGATACGAAGTGTTGCATCCTTGCCAGGAAAACTATCTGTTGCATTATTTTCCTGAGATGTGTGTGGTGATTCCGCAATGCTCTCACAGGGATCACTGTTAAGACTGGTTCTGTCTGTGATATTTGAGGATTCTGAGGATTGTGGAGGAGGTGATATTCTTTCAATACTGGTTTCTAATATATTTCTGTGTTTCTCACTTTCTGTCACCTCCCCATCACTGAGTAGTGCAGTGTTCTGGGATTGAGGTGCAGGAGGGCAGGCTGCATCTCCAGGGTTCTGTTTCTGAGGGAAGGTGTGTGCCAGGTGAGGTGCCAACTCAGGAAACTCAGTAAACAACCAATTTCGGTCTTTGAAGAATCTGTCAAAAATATATTAAACTATACACCTTCATACAAGAAACTGTATTACTAGTCTGGACTGTTCATGTAACTAGAAGATGATTTATATAATCAACAAGTCTACCAATAGTTTTGATTGGAAAATAAGTTGTATAATTGCACTTATGACCTTGAAAATAATTTACTTATGAACTAATTAATTTTCTAAAGATATTTAATAAAATCCAGGACTCTTTTGTATTAGTTTCAAACTAATAGCAAATTCATCTTTCCTCTCCCACCTGTTTTGATGGATGCCATAGAAAGCATCCCATTGGCCAGCCGCCTCTTGCTCCAATTTCTCAATCTCCTCAGTCGTCAGCAATACTTCAGAGTTGACTTGCACTTTTGCTTTAGCCTCTGCTTCTTGAGTCTCATCCCACACAACATTATCCCTGAAAAATAGATCCAACTCTTATCAACAACCTCACCCCTGACAGATTTAAATGGAGAGTTGAATTATAAATTATCTACTTCATAATATCTTCCTCTTATTATCTAATATACTGTCAATTAGAATTCTCCCTATTCATTTAGACTCCTTCAAAAACAGACCTCCTGTTCACTGCCTTACCAGTTGTTATGTGAGAACACTATTTTCCAGTCTTTGAGTTCTCTCCCCCCTCCCTGTGGCCTCTTCCGAGCTTTGGTTTCATCACAGTACAGACGAGCACACCTCAGCTGCCTGCGCACTATCTGACCCAACAGGCTGCTGAGGTAACGTGCCTCTGCAACATGAGGAAACCAGTGACCATCACTTGTTCGACATTGTGACAGTCTAACTAAAGATCTACCACACCTAATGGTCAACATGGAGTCAAACCGTTCTTGGCACACATGCTTCAGAGTAAAACAGGGCACTTTTTAAAATTAGATCTACTCAATGAAAGGATCTACAATTAAATGAATTGAATTAATTTAACCCCTTTAATATTGGAACAGAACCGAGATTTGTGTATGATTAGACCATTTTATTGACATTACGAAGGGTTAGGGGCCGTCTTGACCACGACCCGACTAAAACTTGCCCAAATAAAGCAAAGCACATGTATCACTCCATCATGAAACCTCACATTGTCACTGCAACAAAAGCAGCGTGTCTCCTGCCGCCAGACTCACAACAGGACACACCCCACAGTGGCCTCACAAGCATGCCAAAGGAACGCAGTGCTCACCACGCATTGTGCTCGAATACGTTCTTCTTGTTACTGAGAAATCTAGTGCCAAATTGAGGCCTTTTAGCCGGAACTGCTTCCTCGCCCTCACTCATGTTGACACTACAGACTCTTCAATCTTGATCTTGATGAGACCGGTCAAATCATTCATCTCGGGAAGGACTAGAGACCCAGTATATAGTATTGAGAACAATGAACAAACAAATTCCAGTTCACTTTATTAACAAAACAAGAGTTTATTTCGTATTGTAGTGCATTTCAACTCTCTCTCTCTCTCTCTCTCTCTCCAGTCATGCAGTGAATGTTTCTAGTAGTGTACGTACCAGTAATTGAAATTTGCCCTTTTTTGCTAATAATTTTAATTTATATTTGGTTCTCCCGGTGAATAATTTCGCACACCACCACACCAGACCACTACCATCCCACCATAACATACCACACACCACCACACCAGATCACCACCACTACCATCATACACCACCACCACCGCCACACCACGGTCACCACTTCCATATCACATATACCATACCACTCTACAGCACACCACACCACACCACACCGTTACGAGTCTGTGGTTTGGGTATTGGATTCAAGTTTGTGTGTGTGTTTAGTATTAGCGTGTGATTCAGGTGTTGAATCCAGGTTCGTGTGTGTGTGCGTGCGTATGTGTTTGGAGGCGAGCTCGTGAGGTAGCTGCAAGGAACTATATATTTTTTTATAGTCAGGATAGGAGCCTCGAAGTCCTCGCAAGACCTCCTCACCGCTCGCCCCTACAAGCTTGTACGAAAATTAAACACAAAGGAGGAACAATAGTGTTTTCCTGTGCCTGGGGAACCTGGGAGGAAAAGGAGTGGCCCACCTATACGCACACACCGAGTCTCAGTTTCACTCAGGAAAGTGGGTCCATGTTACGCCACTCTACATAAGCCAACGGTCTCTTGACAGCCGACGGTGCAACAATACCATCACACACCACACCACCACCAATACCATCACACACTATACCACACACGTGACCACATCATCACTATCATCACACACCATACCACACCAACACTACCACTAACATCACACACCATACCACATCACCACCACCATCTCACACCATAACATACCACACAAAACCACCATGCACACCCGGCATCCTGGGCGCGGATCCTTCGCACCTGCTCCCGCACCTAGGATTCTATCAGATACTCTGGATTTCTATAAGCTCTGTATATTCCTTGTCCCGCACCCAGCGCGCCCACACCCTCTCCACCAATCACCGCCTCGCTTCTGCTCCCTTCCGCATCCTCTCCACCAATTACCACTCTGATCAGGCCCTTTCCAGCACAGTCCCACACTCGCCCAACTCCGCATCGCTCGGCCCCTCCGCCTGGTACTACTTCGGAAACTATTCTTTAAACATATTTTCTAGGTTTTTGCATGTGTTTTTAGGTGTTTTCCGGATTCCGGTAAAGGAGGTGGAGGAGAAGGTGGAAGGGAGAGATGAAGTGAGGACGGGGAAGGAGGAATCACTCCCCAAACGTGAAAAAAAAAAAAAAAATCGACATAAGGATAAGAATATTTTTCACTAATTAATGGAGTTGACATTGTTCTGTTATCCGATTTGTTGTAAGCAAATCAAAGCAAGTTTCGAACCGCAGATCGAATCTTGCTGTTTTTGTTTAATTCGAAAAAAAATATTAGTCACAGCATAAAATATAACTTTTTTTAATAGCACGCCTAGAATTGTGTTAGTGCTTGATATAACACTTAGAAAATATTAAAAACGTGACGCAATTAATACTATTACAGAAAATTTTGTCTATTCTTATTTTCAAAGTCAAAATTTTTACGGTACCAAAATAGAAAAAAAAAATCTTTATACGACGAGGGATCCGTGTTGTCTTTATTTGCCTGGAAAGCAAAAAAAAAAAAAAAAAATCTTATTCAGAAAATGTAACATGATGTAGTATGGCTGTGCTTTCCTTCTCGACATTATGATGTGTTTTTGGTGCCATTAGTTTAAAACACTGACAGTTAGTCAGACTAAGCTTTGTAAACAATACACTGGGCAACGTTATTATATTCTGGTTATTAGTTAAACTATTTGTTGCAACTAAAAATGTAGAGTATTCCAGTCTGGGAGCCTTTTTTCTTGTCACGAATTTCAAGATGAATTACATACGTAAATATTGGGCCACAGGATTACCTCAGCCATACCTTCCCCACCAGGTCAGTCCACCAATGTTTCCCTGCACTCCCCTGTATTTCCAGACCCAGAGAGTGAAGCAAAGTCAGAATCAATTACCGAAATAGATAAATAGCCAATTAGTGCGCTAAATAAAGTAAAATAGTTATGTTTACACCCGTGTTCAGACAGCCAAGCGATCACCATTACCGGACCAAAACACCCTACTAACACCTCCCCCCCCCCTTCAACCTGTGTGAATTCGTCAACATTTACTTCAATTCTTAAGGGTTTCCTGCTGTTGCCTACCTGAAATGCATAAGTGTAGAGATGGGCGGAAGAAATGAGAAATGGAAATGTGTGTAGCTAGTAGTAGTAGTAGTAGTAGTAGTAGTAGTAGTAGTAGTAGTAGTAGTAGTAGTAATAGCAGCAACAGCAACAGCAGTATTATGTATTATCATTATGTGTGTGTGTGTGTGTGTGTGTGTGTGTGTGTGTGTGTGTGTGTGTGTGTGTGGGCGGCAGCAGCAGCAGCAGCAGC
>NC_059275.1:11549533-11577033 GCF_017591435.1 Portunus trituberculatus
GCCCATGAGGTGGTCATCCACAACGTTGGCAAAGTGGTAAGTGGGGAAGCCGTCAGCCTTCATAATGACCGGATCCCCCTCCTGCTCCGCCGCACTGTTTGCCAGAGATCCGTAGATGACATCCTTAAATGGCTCCTTCACTGCATCAAGCTACACCACAGCAGGAGAAAACCCTTATACTACATACATTTACATAACTCAATAATCATTGTGTATTTTTAAATCATTGCAACTTCTCTATACTCTATAAAATAATTTCTTTCTTATTGCTATTCAGAACATGGAAAACAAATCATACAAATGTTGATATTCTTAAACACTGAGTCACTAGTTCATACTATCATACTACACGTGCAATAAACTCAAGCATATAAGTGTCTTTCCTGGAGGCACAGAATTCTTCTTGGTGTTGTGTTTATGGTAAGAAATGAAAACTATTTCATCCATATAATACAAACTAAACTGTTTAAGAAATTACAGATGAAAGCTGAAGTCCCATATTTTGAAATGAAAACAGAAAATATTTGAAATCTAATGTCTTTATAATGTAAATCTAATGAACCACAAAACATCCTGTACCTTGAACCTTATGCATGACTCTGTCCCTTTCCCTTCCAGCTCCTCAATTTGCTTCTGAGAGAGGTGGCGACATCTGTTGTCATATTTGGGGACTTCATTTCTTCTTATGGCATCATTACGCAGCCAATTCAATCTCCTGTTGGAACAATAACACTTGTATGCAGTGCCATTTTCCAGGAGTCTCTTAACATACTCTTGATAGAGATGAAGGCGCTGGGACTGCATGTATGGTCCCACAGGTCCACCTACTTCAGGAGATTCATCAGGAGGTATTTTTGCCCAAACCAACATTTCTTCAAGCCTCTCACTGGCCTGAGGGACCAACCGGCTTTGGTCTGTGTCTTCAATACGCAAAATAAACTTTCCATTGTTGGCTTTGGCAAACAGAAAGTTGTAGAGTGCTGTCCGTAAGCCTCCCAGATGAAGATATCCTGAAACAAAGAGAGAAGTTGATAGAAATTACAATAGCAATAATTACAGCTTAATATAAAGAAATAATACCTGTACAAGTCTACTGCTTGAAAATAAAATTTATGATGACATATCATTATCCTTTGAGAACCATTCTATCAAATATTTGAGGCAGTACTTCCACTTGTGGATTCACAGCAGATATGGAGCACATCCCTTCTCACATGTCATCTTTCTTTTACCTGTTGGGCTCGGAGCAAACCTGACACGCACACCATCAAGGCAACATGACGATGCCCTGAAGGATCTAATGCAATGCCTGCTGTGAGAAGCGCAGCAGTGGGCAGTGATTCGTCTCAGTAAAGCCTGATGCAGCATCATCAGTTCTATTCTGAAGTAAAAAGATATACATTGCTTTACTACACTCACAGGTTCCATTAGGAAGTACATGTAACATAGGCACATGCATAACTTATTTTTTTACTTCTTTATTAGTGGGGATCAGAAATCTAGGGATAATTATTTACACAGGTACATGAATATTCTGTTAACGGTAATCAAAAGCACCATTAGAGAGGATTACATTAGCTGATAAAAAATAATTAGCTACATAACATTCTAAGATAGCTGAACTAGGTCATGTTAACATATTTTCAATTAGGTTAATGAATAGGTAAATAAAATTATTCCTTCAAATCTTTTAGTTGACTGCTAAAGCTAACTCTTGCCTCCTGCCTAAAGTGACAACTTTTCCATCAGTAAACTAAACTCTAGGGGAAAGAGGGATATACCATTCTATTACACTGCACTTTTATCAATCGTGGTTGATTTACCTAAGTTTACGTGCAAGCAGGAGATTAGCAAACCTTATGAATATTGGGTGGATGCAAGTTGTGACACTTGTGTTATGAAATCTAGACAACCACGATCACTCACCTCTCATAAATGAAGAGCCGCAGAAGTAACCAGCAGTTCTCTATAAAGACGGTATAGTTAAAAGAATCCGGAGCTGTGAAATATCTCGGTATGTGTCTAAGGCTTCATTCCCATTGACAATAGGTGGTATGATGGCACGTGTGGTTTACATGAGCATAGTGGGGCGCCGATGGAGAGGCTGCGGCAGGTGACGTTGTAAACAAACCGTGGTGTAAACAAAGCCTCATGTAAACACTTCCTCGGCGTCCCTGCAATAATGCTAAGACGGAACCCCACTAAGATAGAGTTGAAGCTTGAAGACCTGCAGGAGCTGACCAACAAGATTAAGGGCGAGGCTGAGGCAAAGAGGACGAGCGATAAGGTGGAGGTGGACCCGCAGAAGACGAGGAAGGAGGTGATCGAGGAGCGCATCGGCTACAACCCCAGGCCCAGGAGACCCAACTAAAGGTGAGCAGGTGTGGCGTGGAGCTGCACTAGTGGGTTATCAGATTGTCACGGAGAGCAGGAACCACGACGTCATGGTTAACTTTGATAATGAAATAATACTGAAACATTGATGTATTCTTCTGTTTCTGATGGCGAGGTTAGATTTGGTTAGGTTAGGTTTAAATGCATTCCGTGCATTAACTTCACTGAAGATTCTTTCATTACATATGGCACAAATTTTTAAAAAGGTTCATGTTTTGTCCAAACACAAATGGTCAATGTGTAGGAATTAATTTGGAGGAGGCAGTAAACACCTGCCAAAATGATAATTACTCTCAGTGAGGTCTAATAGCACTGGTTCAGGGGGTGCCGTGAAACTTGCCATTAAAACCAACTGAACGTTTCCCTTTGTGTCTCACAACACAAGGGGACAGTCACAGCATGCCCTCTAAAAACAACTTTCTTTCTTCACACAAAACTACATGCATCTAAGTACACACGTTCTTCATGCAAAATTTGATTTAACAAAAAAAAAAAGTTATTCTTTTACCATCCTTGGAATACCCCTCTAATAATTATGTTTAACCTCTTTGGGGGACTGGCACCCCAGTGGACATTTCTTTTATCAATTTTTTGTTGCCCTTGGCCGATCTTCCTTCTTACATAATAAAAAATGGATAGAGTTTTCATAAATCCCTGCATTTTTTTTATTTAGAGGACTGCTATGTACTTTCCTCTTTCCTAATTCATTTAAGATTTAGAGACCTGTTGGGATATTGGAGTTTTTATGATTGGGAGAGTGTATGCCATGTAATACTAACAGAATCAGAGAGGGATTCACTCCTCTGAACCACATAAAAAGTGTGCCAACTGCCATGTTAGTCCTTTGGTTGTGCTCTTACTAACAATCCAGTATTGATTAAGAACATAATTCCTTTGTAGGCTTGTTGTGTACATGAAAATGGTGATGCATCTCTACTGTGTAAAATTTTACCTTCTAATGCTTGCTGCTCTGCATGCCTTTATTTATTTGACCAAGTATGTAATTCTAAAGGAAGATGCACTAAGAACTTAATTATTGAAAAAAAAAAAATGCAGGCTATCATGCTGTGAAAAATATCACAAAATCAACACCAAGTCTCACAAAATACTACAGTTGTATGCCAAAGGAGCGCTTCAAGGAACTGAAAACTTGAGATATTCATCTTCCCCCACAGAGACAAGATGCTGCCAGCACCTAGCCGAACCAGCCTGCCCTATCAGATTCTGCTGTACCTTAATGGCTGGTACATGGTTGCTTTCGTCCTTGTGGAGACTCTGCTCCTCTTATTCAAGATGTCAGTCCTGCCATACCCTCCTGGGAACATTGTTGCCGAGGCTTTCTTGCTTGCATTTTTAGGTGCCATTGAGTGGGTCAGGATTTTCATGGGCAAGAAAGGGAATCTCACAGAAGCCCTCATGTCCATAGCACTCTCAGTAATCTTTACAGCTCCCTCTGTGCTTGCCCTCCTCTACTTGCTGCTGTGGCAGACGTATGTGCTGAGGATAGAGGTGATCCTGGTGTCCTTTGCCCTGGCATTTGAAGGCATTGAGCTCCTCTTTGCCTTTTTATCCATTATTACCATTAATAAGTCTGGTAAATCTGACTTTTTATAATAATAGATAAGTTGTTATTTTCAATGAATTTTGTACTTATTTTCTAAGCCTTTGTGGTTGTTGTTAAGATGTGTTGTGTTTGGTGAGGGATGTGTGGATCTGACTCACCTCTTCACCTGTGTCTGTGTGAACGGTGTGTGAAAGTGACTCACAGATCATATCCTCATTTAATTTTTCTCATTCTTTTACTTTGGAGTCATTCATTTTGTTCATTTTTATATTCCTGATCTGTTAACATATCAAATGATGCTGCTTTTAATCTGGAAAAATATGAATAAGTTCGTGAAAATAAAGTCGTAAAAATGTGAGAGTGCAAGAAGGCCAGCAAGATTACATATACATACTTCTCTTCTTGATGGCAACAATGCATTCACAATACCAGTGGGTACCTTGAAACAACCACTTAGGCATTTCAGTGAATAAATTGAATATTGCCTTGACATTTCATTATAAAGAATAAAATTTAGATTGTAATATCATATGTTTTAGTCCCCGTATAATAACCTTAGTGTGCCTCAGTATACGAAAATTATAGAATAGTCTACCCTCTGCTAATGAACTGTGAATTAATGTACGTAAATCAGGACATAGTTACTCTTAATTCTAATGGTACAGATTTACAAAATGTAATCCATACTGAATAAAGAGAGAGAATGATGGATCTGTCTCAAATAGATTTCTAACAGATAGTCTACACTTAGTTGGAAATTAACACAAGTTGGAAATTAACACAGGAATCTTTATTTTCATATGACCTGTCATTGACTTTCATGTGCATAATATTTGCAAGTAATTAAGCGTAAGCACAAAACAAGGTCATATTGTATCAGCTAGGTTTGGTTTATGAAAAGCTCTACCTCTCCACCAAGAAACCTATGTAAGCCAGAATCAGACTTAGAATGTGTAGGCTGCAAGCTGGCCTGTGCAAAACACACCCAAGATTGACATTCATGCAGATTATAAGAAAGGATAGCAAAGGCAAAGTATTAGTGGTATTTTTATTATTCATTTGGTTAAAAATGCAAGATTCGGCAATTATCCAAAAAAATTAATCATCTTAGAAATGATAGGTTTAGAAATGCCCATTATTTTCATTAGCTTTTACCTGTATGTCAGACATAGAACACCCCAGTGCTGCTGATCAGAGTTGTTGTGGCACTAACTGGTTTGTGGTGACTCTTTCTGCCACATCTGAGGCTGGAAGAATCACCATGTGTCCTGTCTATAGCATCGGGGGAATCACACCTCTCGGCTCATCCCTCCACTGCCTTCAATGGGCACCTCCTCCCTACCTGGTACAGTGCACACCAAAAACTTTAGTCTGAATTTCAATTGTTGGTACCACTTATGACAAAAAAAAAATAATCAACAATAAGGAATTGTACACTAAATAAATTTTACATGATTATATTATGAAATAGGGAAGATTGTCTATATAAATATGCAAGGCAAAAATAATATGAATGATCCTAAAGAATTCCATTATGTACTATTATAATAAATGAAGTGCTTGTTATGGAATGTTCTCATCACACCTCAGTTTCTAGCCATCAAAATACTCATGTGTGAAAAACTAATAATTCTAACTTTATGATGGCTATAAATATGAGACAAAAGTTGATTCAGATTCATAACAACACATGAATGAAGGTTGTGTTCATAAACTATTATGGGCTAAATGATGATGGGCTGGGAAGTAAAGGAAGATGATGGTCCAATTAAACCTTACATTATCTCCGCACACACCATACATTATGAATAGTAATGTTACTGTGTCAGTACACTGGAAAAAATATAGGAGGAGAAAACACTGTTATGAATGCAAGAATTATATACAGATTAGTATATACACAAGTAATGTTCATCTATGTATTGTCCAGCAGTTATAAGGAAGTATTTATTCAACCAAAGCATTGTATTGGAGAATAATCATTTTGAAACAGAAGATGACAGTTTTAATATACGAAAAGTAGTTACTTTTCACACAGAAGACTTAGTATTTTCACAACTTGTAAGTTTCACTGTACATGAGAACTCGCAGAATAAACAGTAATCAATCAATGATGAAAACCTTTGCTAGAAAATTCTCATATTTAATGACAACCATTACAGAGAGTGATGCTGTTTCTTAGTTGTCTTACTTGCTTCCAAAGGCTTAACTGTCAATATTTGTCTACCCAATACACAGGGTTCATTACATGCCATTATTTTAAGACCAACAAACTTTTCTATCATAATAAACAATTGTTCATATCTTTTGACATGTCTAAAAAGTTTTCTTCACAAAAGACACTCATGTTTATATATATATATATATATATATATATATATATATATATATATATATATATATATATATATATATATATATATATATATATAATTAGAAGAAATATTTATAATAACCTTCACATATTTTACTTTTTTGCTCTATGATAACTATCATCTAAGGTCATGATATCCAAGATGCAGGAAAGTTACATTTTCTGTATCTTACGAAACAGCCTGCATGGACACCACGCTCGCCTTGCCGAGCTGCCAATCACGGTATGTTGGTGCAGTCAGTCAGTCTTACCCAGATGACTAGCATTTTACTTAACTGCTTTAATCACATTTTACATTTGTGCTATCCTTGAAATCTTAAAAAATAGTGTAATATAAAACTGTTAACAACATTTTCTAGTTTTTAAAGTGTACAAACTTTTAACAATTTCATAATATATATTATGTATTCTGGGGAGGACAAAAAGGTAAATTTACCATACAAGAACTATCATATCATGTACTGGGACACAAGTATATATCACAAAGCCAATTATATTAACTCCTGAGTCACCTAAAAGCCACTCAAGTCACACCATGCTCAAGTTCCAGTTCATAGAAAGGTTATCAATGAACAACATTTATGGAACTCACAAAATCAGTGTACTGAGGAATGCAGAGTCAACATCTGGAGCAATGCATCAGTGCACTGATTTCAAGATGCTGCCACACCAGTGTATTCCTGACAATACAACTGTGATTCACCCACCACCTCAAGAAACAGCCAATAATTGTCTTGGATTAGGGCAAAGTTTGTCTGCCCAAATTAACCTTTTTTATTGAAATGTTGACTGAAGTGCAGCATTGTTAGAAATACAGGTTTGTGTGTAAGCGCCTTCAGTGAGCCTTCCTACTGAGTAATAATGGGAGAAAATGTCCTGACATTGATTTACCATTGCCATTGATATACAACTGGCAATTTTGAGATCTCTGGATTCATTAAGCACTGCACCTGAATTTATCAAGCAGGTGCTTTCTTCCACTAAACTTGATAATGACGGGTGTACCACTAAGAGAAAAATAATTCATGTAATTCTGCTTATATGGCTCATGATTCAGCATGATCTAATGATCAGATTAAGTAGCTACTCCAGTTTTGTCACTACAGTGCATTCAACTAACTCTACTCAAGAACAGCCAGTTATATCTTGCTTAAAACCAAATAGTAACCATAGTAAAAGTGCAAGTACTATTCTACCTTGTTGTGGTCAACTAACAATGTTAAGTGCCAGGATTAATTATCTACATTCAGTCAGTGGCATGATTATCAGTAATGTTACTTTTGCCCACAAATTTTGAGTGTGGTACCGAGCCATCCAGACTGATGGTCCCTCAATCCCACTGTATTATGCTTGGTACTCACCAACTCAAATGTTTTGTGATGAGGAAAACAATATGTACATGGAATCGATATAAAAATATAAATTTGTAACCGATTCAGTGAACAAAGAAATGAGTAACTTTCATGAATGAAGTCTTTATAACTCCAATGGTTACCTGGGCATTTAGCAATATGGGAATCATTTACTGTATGAATTTAGTTGATTATGAAGTGAAAGGTCTGCTGTGTATATTAAGGGGCATATGAATAGATAGTTACACAACTGTCATATATTCACCACTTTACACATCCAGTAGGTAGGAACATATCCATGTCTGCACACACACACACACACACACACACACACACACACACACACACACACACACACACACACACACACACACACACACACACACACACACACTATCTCAGCCTGTGATAAGCCCTATTTGTAAGCTTTCATATTGTCTGCCAACATTCACACAAATTAATCCATGTTTCATCACATATTCCTACAAATCTGCATATATTCATCAATGTCCAGAGAAGCACTCATTAGTGTTACATATTTATGGTCACATTTAAACCAATGCATTCATGAAGTTACTGTGAATATCATTATTATGCTTTACTGTGAAAATACAAACTCAAATGTAAGCTAATTGACACGTCATACAATCAGAGCATTTATGTAAGTCAATTCATGGTCAATGAACTTGATAACTGCGGTGAAACACGATCAAATGGATCAAATATGAGAAGAGCATCAACTATTCCCAAGTCTGCCAGCATGCAGTACCTGAGAAAACTGAAATGCATTCTTTACATCCACAGGTCTGTTCCTCAAGACCTCAGGGATGAAGACTGCACATTGTTATCACTGGGAGCACTACATCACGGTTATGAAAATGCACAGATTAAGTATTACACTCTAGATCAATGCTACTAAACCATTTTCATGTCACTGATGCAGTTATTAATGCACCTGCACTCAAAACCCAAGCAATGAAAACTGCAGAAAATAAGTTTTTGTATGATTTTGAATAGGGAGGATAATGTGGCAGCTTTTGAAAAAAAAAAAAAAAAAAAAAAAAAAAAAAAAAAGAGGAAAAAAGGGATGCACTGTTAAACTGCAAGTAGAGAATGTTACTCTGATGATGTGGTCCTTGTTCAAGCTTGATCCAGGTACCCGAAGTAAACATTTGGCACCCTAAATATTCACAAGGCGCCCAAAGGCATATAATATGCTCCTGAAACAGGAGAAACCTCAAGGCGCTTAAAAGCAAGACCCGCAAGTGGGTAACACTGTTTTCCGACATTCCAATCTACTAACAGACAAGCACAAACACAGACAACAATACACATATACAGGTCATCTAGTCACAGTGAAGGAGGGATTCAAACAGCTGACCAAAGCACCCTCAGAAGTAGAGAGAAAATGGGTTAACTCTGTGACAATGCACATGATAGGCCTTGAGGCAATTCAAGGCTGTAACACCATAAGCCTGCGAACATTATGCTAGTGAAGACCTCACTTCATCATTAAACATAGAAAGTAATAATATTCCTCCAGAAATTCCCAGTACCTTGCTAATAACATCACTTAAAAGAAGTTCCTAATTGCTGGATTTTCAATTTTTTTCTTAATTTATATTATGACAAAAAAAAAAAAAAAAAAAAAAAAAAAAAACTTGCCAAAAAAACAATGAAGAGGCAAGAAATTTTCTCATTTGCTACCCTGAGGGTGCAGAAGTCAGCCACAGAGCTTTGTGCAAGGTGTTTCTCACGGTCTGTTGCTGTGCCATCACAATCTGGGAGTTGACCCAACCACAACTACAACTCACAAGAAAACTCCACCACAGATTCTTCCGAGACCAACGCTAAAACCTTCATATCCAGTAAGAATGGTAGCCACCACAAGGTGACTCCACTGTGAGAGACTAAAGCAAGAGGCTGGCTAATCAGACTGAGGCTCTTCATTCAAATGTACTGCATTACCTGAAAATTTATATTGTAGTATATCTCATCCCAGTGAGTCAGCATCACTAGGGCACACCTTGGTTAATGCAAAATATTCATTCAATGAAATGAGTAAGAATCATCATTTTCTATTTTTCTAATTCTAGATTAAAGATAAATTCAGGGAAAATACTAATGTCAAGTCATAACTTTGTAATTAAACACATACTTTTAACTTTTTTTCATCATAAGGCAAATAATGCTGAAGCAGAGTCTCCATGATGAAAAGCATCTACCACACCATGGTGCCACGAAGCAGTAGTAAGTCATGAGCCACACATAGATGACACTACCACCACTGCCACCACCACCATCATCACCACCACTGCCACAAGAAGGCAAAATCTTGCCAAAATCACCCAAGCCATTCATAACATTGCTGCTACTACTACTAATGCTGCTGCTGCTGCTGCTGCTGCTGCTGTTGCTGTTGCTGCTGCTGCTGTTTTCTACAATGATACAGAATATAAATTTCCAACAAACTAATTAATACACTATGACTAAAGTAACAACATTGAAATATTTTAATTTCTTCTGCCAGCAATCAGCACTTCACACAATACTTTTACAAAAATATAGATAACCACAAACCACCAGCAAATCAATTTCATGATTTTCAAAATGAAATGCATTGTATATACAAATTCAACATTATTTTCAATGCTCTCTAAAAGTGAAAATGTTCCAGGCAATCTGACACCCGTGTGGTGAGGAAATGAATGAATCCATGTGCAGTGTGAAGTGTTCAGGGTCATAAGGCATTGCACAGACACATGCATCACAAGAAGCTGGAAAAAAGACATGTGAAATTTCCTTTAATATGAATAAATGGATTGATCACTCAAATCATCACAAGATGTTGGATTATAAAAATCTCAATAAACTTTTAAATTAAATATCTTATAACAATGATAAAAATTCATAGAATATCCATGTGTCTAAAAATTAACCAAGAAACAACTATATTACTTCAGGCCATGGACCTCTGAAAAATCAAATTAAATATACAGTACTGCAGCATGCACCAACAACCTCTTCAAATATACGACACCAATATTAATACTCTTCTTATACATACTCTTCTTTAAAACAATAAATTATACATAAACATATGACTATACATAACCTCATGTAAACATCCAACTTGTCAACATCAAAACAAAAGTTTCTTCCCTACACTCAGTAGTCTCCATCGCATTAGTAAAGCCTGGATGCCAGAGTATGAGCGTGAAGATCACAGACTGGATCACTCCCAACACAAATACGCCAGTTTATTTTATCAGTAGTTGCATTGAATGTTGCTATCAAGCTATTCAAGTATCACAACAACTAGTTTCTAGGGTACCAACCATTCAAGATACGTTACAAACATGGGCACACGGGCACACGACCCACAAGATGTGCTTTTAATAACAGCTCAAACAGTATGACATCACTTTCATAGTCCCAGCACCAGGCTATCTCATTACCTGGAAACCCTGGCTCCTCAACCTTTGAAATTGATAGGCTTTTCATACACAGTGGTTTCTCTGAGTCCATATACATAATAGTGAAGCTTTCAACTTGTATTCAATGACAAGAACTGAATAGAAAAAAAATCAACAGTTTCACATGTAAGATATTGAAAATTTTTACTTTAACCTTGAGTTACAAAATGACAGAAGAGTAGAGTATTGCCTCAAAGCTGCTTGCTTCATGTGGCATCTAGTCTACAGCCGAGGCCAGCCAAGGTCAACAGATAATAGCAGTAGACTTGGTGCTGGGTGTCAAATAAGCGTACTGGCGATGGGAGCAAGGGAGAAAAATGTAAACAGCAGTCAGTATGTACATACACGATGTATATTTATATGTATAATATATATATATATATATATATATATATATATATATATATATATATATATATATATATATATGTATATCCCTCTGATATAGAGCATAAGTCTGTTCTAACTAGATCCTTCAACATATTCAGTGAATGTGTTGCAAAATGACAATAAATTGATATATGTACAGACTTATATTGAAATGTCAGTACAAAAATAAATTAACACTAGAAATGTACATTTTTTAAAATAACAAGCACAAAAGATTTCCTCACAAGTACACAGAGCCAGGAGGGTGTGGCAGACACAGCTCCTGCCTCGGTGGTCTCCCCCACACCCGTCCGCAAGTGTATCTTGCCATCTCCAACATCAGGAGGCTTGTGAGCATTCCTTGCCTTGTCTCAACACATCACACTGATTCTTCAGGAGCAAGGGAGTCTATCCTTCTGCACACTTTTCCCTGATTCTTTCAAAATATGCTACAGTCCAAATATGTTCAAATACTTAACAGTTTACTTTTATGTAAGCTTAAAATAAAGTCCTTTTAGAAGTGGAAATCATATAAGACAGTATCATTGTTGGAGTAAGTTTCACAGGGTTTTAACATTGCAATATATGAAAATTTACACAAAAAAAGTATAATTTCTAAAAACCATAAGACATCTCAATAAGTATTTTTTTTTTTTTTCTGGTAACTCCATGTCTGCAGCAGATCATCCTTAGTAGTCAGAACTGGTGATGATTCATCCATACAAGATTGTTTAACATTTCAATTATAATCTGCATGGCTTCAAACAGTAAGGCATTAAACCCATCAACACATTTCCCCTCAAAGTCACAAACCTTAATGATTATATCTTCAAACACAACTAAACTGCTACTAAGGACATGGAAGTTCAGTTCCCTAAGCTCATCTCTGCTTCATATTCTCTAATTATAAATGAAAATTTTTGTACATGCTGACAATGCCTTTGATGTTTTCTATTCTGAAATTAATTTTCAAGGCAGCAAATAAATTACTATATTTATTTTTATCATAGTCTTCCTTTCTCTGCATAAAGGAAAGAAATTTACATACTGGAAGAAAATTCACCAATCACTTTACAACCTCTAGTGATACAAAGCTGAGCCAAAAAAGATATCAGGAAATGCATACTGCCTTACATCTGAACAGTAGAAGGTACCCTTCCTTGTCAGTGAACCCCACCATGCTGCAGGGTCTCCATCCATCCTGTCCTCCCTGAGGTGTTATTTTGGAATGCATCACTGTTGTTGCTGTTTTCATCAACACAAGCATAAATAAAAGTTTAAAAAAAAAACTGCAGATCTGAATTATATCAGAATATAGAATGGAAAGCAGATACAATATAAGAATTCAATTTACATGTCACATTAGGGTTTTCTATCATAATACCTGTGTCCAGAATTTTCATAAGGTATTGAAAGGCAAGGCTATCAAGTGAAGGTGTCCCATCAGTATGACCAGTACAACTGATGGGAAGATATGAACACATGGAAGGCCTGAGGCTTAGTACATTGTGGCAAGACAAAGTGAAGCTTTGATGGAAGAGCTGCATCTTTCTTACAAGATCAGTGTTTCTACACCTGAGGCCTATGCTGCTGGCCATGGCTGGGGAGGCCTAATATGGAATTTGTCATGTTACTGTGCTGTAGTGACTGGTTTACCAATCTATTTAACCAATCTTGGCACATAAAAATACTTTTACAAAATATGTGATTGTCACTCCTCTTACTAACACAGAATTGAACTCTGAGGTCGTTTTTTTGATTCATTGATCGTCTAGTGCAAACTGCTTTAATCAACAATATTGGTTTAAAATTATAGATGAAAAACAGAAGAAACTCAATGAAAATCTAATACAAGGAAAACTACAGCTAATGATGTTAGCAAAAAATCTCTCTTCAACAGGCTTGCAAGATCTTAAAGCATATCACAAGCTTCTCCAAACAGACTTTCTCAGACTGAGTTATGAACACTTTGTGGACTTGCTGTCGCCTCTACTGGATGATGGAGAGCAGAGTTTCTGGCCTACAACTGGCTACTTTCCATCATATACATGTAACATTTTCAGCTATTGTAACCAGTAACTATGAGACAATCAAACTGTAGTTGCAAAAGTGCCCACACTGGAAAACTATACACAAGATGCTGCTGCTGCTGTGCTTGTTACACTATAATGATAAAGTTGATGCAAGCACATTGAAGTCTAGTTATCACTAGAGCATGTGGACTCCCACAGCCACTATGACATGGACACCCTTCATCATGTTATACAGTACTTTATATGATACATATTCAGAGCCCAGATGATGCATGACAGTGCACCTCTAAGGACCATCCAATGATTTGGCAGTAACAGTAAGCAAAATTCCAAGAGGGTTGAACAAAGTGGCCTTGACCAAGTAAAGACACCATTTCCACAAAAGTACAAGTAGGTACACTCAGTAAAAGTGTACCTAACCTTCACCACTGGATCAGACTGGTCTCAGAGATGCTGAGTGTGGCTCCTCAGTGCTACACGTGCATGCAGTGTTCACTGAGGGTGTATCATGGCTGATGAGGTGCATGACACACTCAGAGGCAATCATTCTGCTGATACAACATGAGCTCAGTCAGTCACAGAGATGTGGATACCTTTCCTTCTTGGTGTATATTCCTTAAAAATCCAAGACAAACTCTGAGAGCAGCACAAAGGAAACTCCAAACCCACAGCACTGGAAGAGAATGAGCAAAAAAGAATTGAAGCAGCACCCTGTCCATGTTCATCCCTACTCGTTGTCATGGGAGGGTTGGCAGAGCCCTCTCCTACAGCTAAAACTGAAATATGAAGCACAACATCAAGAGGTACAGTTACAGGACGACATCTGAAAGGAGACCAGCTCCACCTTCGTATTTTACACACCTTGAATTGCTAAGGTTTAGGCTCAAGACAATCCAAGATCAGCTTCATTATGAAGTACTTATTATTTTAAGTATATTATTTATTAGAAACTTCAGCAACTTGTTATGATCTATTTGGGTATCTTTTTTTTTTTTTTTTTTTTTTATTTCTCATATTTCTGCAATGTTTCATTATGAGCTTGAACTTTCCCCTCCACATCAAGGTTCCACATGATGTGAAATTGAGCAGAACTACAAGATCCCAGACACAGCAACACAGAGACAGTGCCTGCAGTCCCACAGCCTGTTCACCACCAACCTGAATCTCACAAAGATGCCAAAAACCAGCTACAATCTCAGACCAAACCAATGAAAGGAGAGATTCAAAATGGTGCAGCTGAACACCAGGGAGGAGTGCAGGCCTTTAGAAAAACCTCAAGAAGCCAAGAACCACTGACACACAGAGGCCAAACAACCACAACTCAAGAAGAGACTCAAGGCAGTAAAGCCAGATCCCAGGAAGGAGTGCAATTGACTCCCCTCTGTGGGCAGCACAAAAAATGGCAGCCAAAAAGTAGCGTCAAAACAACTTCACTGTTCCCCCCCCTTGGTCAAGTAAATTACGTATACCAAACCTCTGGAAAAACAAAACAGCGTATCACTTGCCACCTATGACTCAAGAAGGATATGCCAGCGACACACCTGCTCCCCTCTAGAATCCCTCATTTGGTTCCAATGGGTAAGTTCTTCCTCCCCAGAACTGTTCAACCCAAGAGCAAACCAGCCTATCATGTCCTTCCTCTTCATGCTCCTTTTGGTGTACACTGAGGCCATCAATGTCACATCAGGCAGCTGGAACAACGCAACCTGAGGAAGACATATCATTAACATCATCAAATTACCACTATTGCGACTTGAATATACAAAACACATGCATGATTTTACATATATGGTAAATTAAAAAAAAAGGATGGCATGAGTCTACATTCAATTAAAAGTCTCTAGCACTTGTCCTTGGAATCTTTCAGTGAACAAGTTACTATATATAAACACTTAAATAAAAGTTCTTGCAACAGAAAATGTTCCCGGGAAGCAGTGAAGCAAATGGGCAACCCTCTTATTATGTAGCCCCTGTTCACCTAGCAGTAAATAGGTACGGGATGTAACTCGAGGGGTTGTGGCCTCGCTTTCCCAGTGTGTGAAGTGTGTGTTGTGGTCTCAGTCCTACCCGAAGATCGGTCAGTAAGAGCTCTAAGCTCACTCCGTAATGGGGAAGACTGGCTGGGTGACCAGTAGGCAACCATGGTGGTGAATTACTTCTGTCCACACACTTCATCCTTATACATATCACTCCTCTCAGTTTCAATCAACTAACACTCTAGCCTTCCATTTTACAGGGATGAATTAACAGTAGAGAAGCAACACCTTGCACATCAACAATGCTTGAATAAAAATGCAAAGGTGAATTAATAAAAGGCAAATAGAGTAAAGTCAATACATACAGAAATTAAATGAGTTAATCAATACCTTTGTGCCATATAATCCTACAGGGGGTGCTGATCAGAAGATCCTAAAAGATTGTAAATTGACTCAGAAAAAGACAACTCAGAGACACACTGCAATGATGATGACCATACTAAGGCACAATAATGAGACAAAACTGACTCACAAACATGCATATGAATACCACACCCTTTACAACACACCTGAAACATGAACGTTTCCTTGAAGAGAGGATTGGGTTGGCCTCGCCGCACTGAGGTCTTGCTGTGTGCTATCTCCTGCCCACTGGAGGACATGAGGACCAGCTTGACATACGTGTCAGGTGCACGAGTGTTGGCAGAGTTCCTGAAATCATCACTGTTCCTGTAAATGACCCATAACCATTACCACCTGCATTCTAATCTACTGTCTACCCAGCATGTACAGTCCCAGACAGAAGTAACTTTAAGGATTTTACAACAATCAGTCAGACAGTGATACAATAATGTGGAGAGGGAGAGGGTGGCAATGGATACATCCACCAGCACACTGAAAAGGAATCCAAAGGGATAGTTTATGGATGCACAGAGAGAGGACATGCAAGTGACAGGTTTAGTAAAAGATGACAGAAGAGAAAGGTGGAGACAGGCAATCTGTGGAGGTAATCCTGAACAAGCCACTTTAAGACTGACAGTTGCCTTATTACACATATCAATAAATAGTAAGGAAGTAATCAAATTAACGAACTATTATCAACCATCCTTGGAACATTGTTTATTTACAGTAGTATCTATCTCTTTACATACATAAATACATGGAAGGTGGAGAATAAATGACCTAAGGGTATGGACACAGTGCACGCAGTTTGCCGAGACGGTAGAAGATAGCGGGATACCAAGGTGATCAGAGCCAAGAAGAAACATATCAATTTATATGGGCAGCTATACCAGATGCGAAAGTTCCCTTCAAAGTTACCTACTAAATGTATGCAGTATGGCCACTCATATTAGATAACATGTATTTGTGTTTGCCTCTGACCCACTAGGCATCCTGCTTTCCTCTACCCTCCAAGCGAATTGTGTGCAGTGTTTATGTACTCTAAAGAAGGACGGTTGGTTAGATGGGAATTCCAATCTAAAAGTAATGACAGCACAGTAAAAGCCAAAGACTAACAACTGCGCCGAACATTTAGGTAACAAGTTTAACAGACATAAGTGAATAAATAAATCAATATATGTACTAAAATGAAAATATTAAAATAAAACTGTCAAGACTTACAAACAGAAAACAAACATCCACATGAATATAAGACTAAGTAAGAATGCAGCAAATTGGAAGAAAAACAAAGAAAAAAAAAGAGTAAGAAAGAAAAAGAAGGAAAGAAGGAAAAATAAAAAAGTATGTACACTACCAATACATTCAAACTATACAGACAGTGAATACAACAACAAGCTTCCCCCATGCATCCTTACCTGAAGTGCGACCCCTTGATGACCTCCACTGCCAGCCTGCCTGTGGTGCCGTTGTAGGTGAGGCCAAGGAGCAGCTCTGGCACTCCACTATGCACTGAGTGGGTGGAGCCGGTGGAGTCACTGCGGGTCAGGCTGCACACTTCTGTCCGGCTCTCTGATCGCTGCGAGGAGAATGTGATTGTCTTACAATTATGTAGCATTTTGTTTAAGGTGTTCATAGTTTGAGAAATTACAGATTGGCCACAGGAAAAAGAAGTGATGCTCCTGATACATTTCTCAATTTAGAGGTGAATAATATTGTATTAATAATACCTTATATGCATTCCTTGATCCTTCCCCTGAGATATGCAACCATTCCCAATAAATACTATAAGTGTGTGAAATCACTTTATAAACATCTACAAAAACAGGGACATACTAAATTAAAAGATTTTTTGGAGTTTCTAGTCAGTATTATGCTTGAGGTAGCTATAGAACAAAAAGAAATGTCAGAGTGGTTAGTGGCTAAGGAGAGATTAGTCAAACAGCAGTCAAAGGTTGAACACAGTACATACATGGAAATTAGAATTCTTAAACTTCAATGAACTGGAGATTTATCAGTTCCTTTAATACCAAAAGATTTCTCATATACAGTCAACCCTTGGCTATCACGACTTCAGCTATCGCATTTTATTACTATCACGCGCCCATGAAAAGCTGCTAAAATTTCATTATAGCGACCTCAGATGCCTGCTATCACGTGCCCAGCCATGCTGTCATGGGATATCTGAGCGCTCATTGCCCAAAACCACCTTCCTGCCAAGATCGATTCGGCTATCGCGTTTTCGGCTATGGCTATTTCAATTCTGGCTTGTCTTCCTATGATGCTAAACAGTGATAGGAGGTGCGCTGCATTGATTTTTAAGTAGACAGTTGAAGGGGATGAGGCATCAAGCACCTCCCTGATTACTAAACAAGGTGTTGTGCACAAGGGATAAATAAATATCAAAGGAAAAATGAAGAGGAAGAGAGGAATAAATAAAAATGAGGATAAACAGAGGATGGATGGAAAATGTAATCAATGATTTAAGAATATATGTAAATATAAAATGAAGACCACACATACACACCCACAGGATACAACAAACATTTGATTTTTAAAGAGAAGTACAGATATCAGGAAATATCTAGATACAGAAGTTACCTACATCAGGAATATTTTTCAATTTAAATCCAAACTGAATAACATTATAAAGTAGTATTGTATTTAACTGTGTAATAACTCAGTAAAAACAAAAAGGTACACACACACACACACACACACACACACACACACACACACACACACACACACACACACACACACACGATAGCCAAGACAGATTTTGGAAACCTAAAGAAATTCTTTCAAGAGACAAATTGGATCAAATTCAAGAGTGCTAAGGGAGCAAATGAAAAGTGGAAGGAATTTATAAAAATATACAAAGAAGGTGAGAAAAAATTTGTACCAATAAGACAACATAGAGAAGTTGGAAAGCAGGACTGGTTTAACGATAGATGTGAAAAGGCTAGAACAAGAAAAGAGGATGCATGGAAGAGGTGGAGAAGGAAAAGACGGATTAAGCAGTGGGAAAGTTACAAAAGAGCAAGAAATGAATATGTGTTGATTAGAAGAGAAGAAAGAAAGAAACAAGAAAAGGATATAATTGATAAATGTAAAGACCAACCAAGGCTTTTTACAGACATGTGAACAACAACATCAAAAATAGAAAGTATTGAAAGTTTAGAAGTAAATGGGTATGCAGTGAGGATCCCAGGAAATGGCAGAGGCTATGAATGGATGCTTTTGGAAGGTATTCACAAAGGAGACTGCTTTTGACAAACCACTGGTAATGGAACAGAAAGGGATTATGAAGGAGTTTCAAGTAACTGTGGAGGAGATCAAGAATATGATGGGGAGTTTAGAAGTGAGAAAAGCTGTGGGACCTGATGGGGTATCAGGATGGATTTTAAGAGAATGCAGGGAGCAACTGGCAGAAAAAGTTTGTGAAGTAATTGATGCCTCATTAAGGGAAGGTGTAGTGCCCCAAGACTGGAAAAGAGCTAACATTGTCCCAATTTATAAATCAGGTAACAAGAGAGACCCATTGAACTATAGACCAGTGTCACTTACAAGTGTGGTAGCTAAGATGTGTGAGAGGGTGGTGAAGAATAGATGGACAGACTTCTTGGAGAAAAATGACATACTTTGTGAGTGTCAATTTGGTTTTAGAAAAGGGCGTTCATGCACGACAAACCTGATATGTTACTATTCGAGGGTGATAGATGTAATACAGGAAAGAGATGGTTGGGCTGATGGAATATATCTGGATTTAAAAAAGGCCTTTGATAAGGTACCACACCGGAGACTGATCTGGAAACTTGAAATGGTAGGAGGAGTGCATGGCAGTTTACTAAAATGGATGGAAGACTTTTGGTAGGAAGAGAAATGAGAACAATAATTAAGGACAGACCATCAGAATGGGGCTTGGTGGAGAGTGGAGTTCCACAGGGATCAGTGTTGGCACCAGTAATGTTCGCGGTCTACATAAATGACATGGTGGATGGGGTGTCCAGTTATGTGAGCCTATTTGCAGACGATGCAAAATTGTTAAGAAAAGTGAGATGTGACAAAGATTGCGAACTACTCCAGGAAGACTTGGACAGAATATGGAAATGGAGCTGTACATGGCAAATGGAGTTCAACACGACAAAATGCAAGAAATTAGAGTTTGGCAAGAGTGAAAGAAGAATCAGGAGTATGTACAAGATAGGAAATGAAGACATAAAACCAGTCATGAAGAAAAAGACCTTGGGGTGACAATTACCAATGACCTATCGCCAGAGAGACATATAAACAAAATAATTGGAGAAGTATTGAACTTATTGAGGAACATAAGAGTGGCGTTCGTATATTTAGATGAAGAAATGATGAAGAAAATAATTACTGCAATGATAAGACCGAGGCTTGAATATGCAACAATACAGTGGGCTCCGAACTTAAAGAAACACATAAGGAAACTAGAGAAAGTACAGAGGGCTGCAACAAAATGGTGCCTGACTTAAGAGATTTGACTTATGAAGACAGACTGAACAGAATGCAACTTCCGACCCTGGAAAACAGAAGAGAAAGGGGAGACCTGATAGCAATATACAGAGTGATGATTGGCATGGAAAAAATGGATAGGGAAGATCTGTGTATGTGGAATGAAAGAATGTCGAGAGGGCATGGGAAAAAACTAAAAATGGCCACTTATAGGAGAGATGTGAAAAAATATAGCTTCCCTCATAGAAGGGTGGAAGCATGGAATAGTTTAGACGTGGAAGTGGTCAACGCAAGGAATATTCATGATTTTAAGAAAAAGCTGGACATTAGTAGATATGGAGACGGGACAGTACGAGCATAGCTCTTTTCCCGTATGTTACAATTAGGTAAATACAATTAAATAGACACACAAGTGAGTAGGTACGGGATGTAAATCGAGAAGTTGTGAACTTGTTGTCCCGGTGTGTGCTTGGTCTCAGGCCTATCTGAAGATCGGAAATAATGAGCTCTGAGCTCGTTCCGTAGGGTAATGTCTGGCTGTCTCGTCAGAGACTGCAGCAGATCAAACAGTGAAACACACACACACACACACACACACACACACACACACACACACACACACACACACACACACACACACATCTTCTACTATAAAAAGAAAAAAGATACAAAATTTCCAAGCAGATAGAAATGTCTATTACACCCGAAAAAAAAAAAAAAAAAAAAAAAAAAAGAGCAACCTTCAATAAAAACTTTATCAATTACAGAATAACCTGAGTAACAGAAATCAGACACAAAGACACCAACTCAAGCCAAATGACGACACACACAAAACACACCAGACTTAATCGTAGGGTGAAATACATACGTTAATACACCAATACACACATGGGGACTCACAGCCAGGTTTGCCCGTGGTTCCAGGGTGAGCCAGAAGGTGTTCCCCAGGGTGAGATTGATTGATGCAAAAGGAACAATCACCTCCCCTAGCATCTTCTCTCGTCGCATTCGTTCGCATCCATACAGCCGCAGCCGAACTCCAAGCTGCTGCACCTCCTCTGTGGGCCGGCAGAGAGTAAGATTTTATGGACGGTAATTTATCTTTATTGTTGGTCAGGCAGGACAGCTTCTCCTTACTTTAGTTCTTCATGGTACTTATATTTCTTGGTGGGGTGACAGAGAGGGACATTTTATGGATTGCAATTTATCTTCCTTGTTGTGCTGTGGCAAACTTCTCTATGTACACACATACACTCACACACACATACACACACACACACACAAATATATATATATATATATATATATATATATATATATATATATATATATATATATATATATATATATATATATATATATATATATATATATAAGAAAAATCAATATAATAAGAGAGAGCCAGTAATACAATTAATAAATGAGAAAAGTGATTTTTTTTCATATTGCACCATAGCATATCAATAATGCTTCAGTAGATACCCATCCAACCCCTTCAGGAAGAATGATAAAAACTACATACATATACATCAGGGTGGCAATTGTAAAGTTACACACTCATATACACATACCCATATACAAACTCTTAGCCCCATCAGCCCCCAGTGGAGGGGACAGTCTTATGAACCACCATACTACACTCCATGAGTTAAGGCATAGAACATCTCTAGCTACACACAGCTTTTCCATAGCAAGGTCTGCTAGCATACACTTGTCTATCTCTACATCTTCATAATAAGTTCCCTGACTCACACTTACCATAACAACAAACAAGATGGTGATAATAATGATGAATACAATAATGGTTAACAAATGAGGACAGACTAACCTGGATTAATTTTGGTGAACACAAATGCCTCATTGAACTGTGGAGTCTCCCCCGGCCTGATGCGTGTCTTGTGTTTCTGCTTCCTGGCGGGGAGGAGCAACACTCGAACCTGCAGGGAGGCATGAGTGTCAGGCAGAAGGGAATATGGAAAGAGACACAATATGAGAGAGGAAAAAATAGAGGGAGAAAGAAATACACTGAAAAGGCATTTACTGGGAATAGAAGGTACTGAAACAAGGAAATATGTACAAAATGAGAAATGAAGCAAGAGAGAATACATGTAATTAAAAAGGAAACTATGTAATGAATAGTGAAGCAATAAAAAAAGAAAGACACATGAGAAGAGAAGAAACATAACAACAAAAAGATAGGAAGACATATAGTACTATTGAAGAGGAAAGAAATATTCATACACATAACAAGAACAAAAGAAGAGTAAAAAAAAGTTATGGGATTTTAAAACAACTCATTTATTTATACATCAACACTTGGAAGAGAAACATGTTTTTGTGGAAGGCTGAAGGAAAGAGGCAAAGACAAAGGACCAACATTAGGGTTTGGGGAGAAATCAATCATCCATCCCCCCTCCATGCCTTGTCTCATTATGGAAACAAACACACGGTTCCCTCTCTCCCCATTCCTTTCAGTTTACTTTTACATCACATAGAATACAAAGACAAATGCTCAATATCCTGTGCCTCTGGGCTGTGTGATGATCCACACAGGCTGACGGCACAGCAGATAGCTCATAGCACTATAATGGAGTGTGTGGTGGCCATATACATTCACTAGATATATTTGTTGCCTCAATTCCTTCACCTGTGTGTTTGCTGCTCCTCCTCTCTCTTTGCTGGGGACTTCCTTGGCCTGCAGGATGTGCACAGTGAGGGTCCTGGTAGGGAGGTCATAAGCAAAGCCTGCCTCAATGGTGCCGCACCTCACCAAGAGTGCCTCGCCCACCGTGCCATCCTCCCGACTCTCCTGACACAAATGATGACAGTTGTGCAGTTTTCATTAAGGTTTGCATCTTAGTTAGTGTTAGTAAGTATTTAATGACAAGTATATTTTGTTCTAGTTGTAAGGAATTAGAGTCTCAAGGCAACAGATAGTAATGTTTCATAAAGACACAAAATTTACTGAACCAAAGAGCGAAAGATTAAGAAGTTCTGTTATATACTATCACTCTTTCTCTCGCTCTCTTTCCTCACCTGATGGTAAGTGCCGTCGTAGGGGGAGCGACCGGGGGACATCTGCCTGTATGCTCTGGGGTCCCTGTGTCGCAGTGCCCGGTGGGTTAGAAGATCGTCGTCTCCGCTGGTGGTGGAACCAGAGGAGGAGGCAGAGGAGGAGGACACACCCACTCCCACAGGCTCCTCCTCACCAGAGACACCCGCCCGGCCTTTCTCAGCGAGGGAGATGAGGTCAGCATTAGCATCACACCCCGTGAAGGTGTCGCCCCGACCTGGTGGGTGAGTGAGGTGCGCCCTGTGTGGGGTGCTGCTACAAGTGCTAACACTACCACAGCCACTACTGGTACTACAAATGTCACCACTAACACACAACTACTGCTAGTACAAATGCTACTGGTACTGCCACTACTACCTACTATGGTTGTTGGAAAAGAAAATGCCACTAGATTTGTGGGAATAATTTGGCCATCAACTGCATACTTCTAGACTTGAAAATGTGTTTTTAATCAATACATGTCTGAGAAGAAACAAATAAGAATACAGAAGGACAAAATGTAACAGACCGATTGATCCTCAGAAATATGGTCATGAATATATATATATATATATATATATATATATATATATATATATATATATATATATATATATATATATATATATATATATATATATATATATATATATATATATATATATATATATATATATATATATATATATATATATATATATATATATATATATATATATATATATAAGAGGAACAAAGGAGGGACAAACAATAGATATGAAAAGTTGCTTGTGATAAACTATACATACTGTCTAATCAATCTATTGTAATAGATGCAGGATAGTAAAAGCAAAGGCTCCTCCCCACCCACCAAGGAGGAGGAGGAGTAGAAAACCTAAATTTTTTAATTTCCCTGAAAGAAGTGAGCACCATGTGTCTTTGTGAGGTGCAGCAGGCAGCTGTTACACCAAGCTGAGTCTGCTTTGTGTGAACAGAAGTAACATCTTGTGAGGTCACAACAAGCATGACCTGATGGCCCAGGCACACCCTCACCATACACTGCCTGCCACTCTTTTACCTCCTGTGTGCCTGGAGGTGAGCTACATGAGGAAAGTGGCAACATGGAGGTTGAAACACCAGTGTGTACTCAAAAAGTACCTGCTGGAGACTCAACACAAGGGTGCTACCAAGGCACACTGCTTCATGAGATGACACCAAACTTTGACTGTTTCCACCAGTCTTGCCTCTACTGGCTGTGACTCAGGGCTGTTATTGATTTCTGACAAAATAAATAAAACTACATCCCTGATGATGCATCATTCTGCCATGAAGCAGCAGAAGGCAATGGAAATAACAACCCAATGAATGAATATAGAATAAGAGGTATTCCCTAAAGTGCATTGTGTTGTTAAAGGGGAAGAGTCCATCACCAGGCCCTGGTGGTGGTGGTGGTGGTGGTGGTGGTGGTGGTGGTGGTGGTGGTGGTGGTGGTGCTCTCATGCTGCTCAAGTGTCTCTCACGTTGCCTGACACTGTGACACACTCATGCACACCAAATGGTCTTACTAATCATGTGTATGTGTGTGTGTGTGTGTGTGTGTTTATATATATATATATATATATATATATATATATATATATATATATATATATATATATATATATATATATATATATATAAAGTAATTACTATAATAATGATGACACATTTGGATAGGCTAAGCTGACAAGATGAGATGCAAACTCCCCCGCAGCAGAGAGGCAGCCTGTGTACACTGGCATTCCTGGTGAGCAACACAGCATTACTCACACCAAATGAAGAGTTCTCTGAAACTCCCCATGACTTAATGGTTACATTTGAGTAAACTCAATATAGGTAAAAGTGAATTTTGGATTTAATCAAGATCTTCAGGACATGAGAGAGCACACAGAGACTTGAAAATGAATGTTAACAGAAATGTGTGCCAGGGAGTGTACAGTGACCTGATAGTGTTGGTGGCACACAAATAATGCTGGAGTGTGAGGGCATGTTACTGATAAAGACAACCACAACAAAGAATTAATACTGGAAATGAGTCTCTGCTGAGCTCTGAAATATATGTCATCTTAGGACTGTAACTGGCACACAGGTGAGGCAAAAGCTAACATTAGCATATGTAGGACTGTGGTAAAGAGAGGGAATCCAACACTGAATCCTGCTTGTGATTCTAAAAGTCTAGGGGCAGCAATATCCACTTTTAATTTAGCAAGATGAGTAAATAGGATTGCAAAGTATAAAAATCTGAGTCTTTCATTACAGACATCCAGCAGCCTGAGTAGCAGCACTGTGAGGTTCCATGGCCTGCATCCTGAAACACGCTGCTCTCTCATCACAATTATTTACAAAGGCCACAGAGATGATTAGTTATTTCCAAAGAGTTTTTTGCTTCTTAATAGCATAAAAATCCTATTAATCTGTCACTAAAACCATAAAAACACACTTCACCACTCATATAACTTCAACTAGAACCATTTTGAATGTATTGGAGATGTGGCACAGAAGTATTTCAGGTGTATGAGCTGCACCACCACAACTACACTATCACTACACTTAGCTATGGAACACTGAGGAAAATTGTTGTCACGTACTTCGGCTCATCTTCAGCTCATGTTCCCTAATGATTATCTCTTATAATGAGTATATTTCTTGAAGTGTTTGCAAGAACTGATGCTAACTATGGTAAAATATTCCTACCTATCCAGTACCATATAACAACTCTGCTACTACTACTACTACTACTACTACTACTACTACTAGCTACTACTACTATGACTGCTGCTACCACTACTACATCAATTACCAACACCACAATCATCATTTTTGCTACAATAACACTAAACATGCCCACTATCTCACACACACACACACAAAAAAAAAAAAAAAAAAAAAAAACATGCAATAACAATAAAAAGACAGAAAAAAGAAGTATCTCACAGCATAACACATAACCTGTCACTGCTGCTGTGGTGTGTCAGACCAACCAGACAACCCATCACTTAACCAACCCAGCACAGCACAGCACAGCACAGCACTCCCAAGACACCCAAGCTCCAGCCAGCACTGCCACTCACCATGCGACGCGACCCCATCTTCTGGAGCCGAGTACTGGGAAGGGGAACGCGAGGGGCCAAACTGGTGGTAGTTGTGGTGACCGCAGTGATTGTAGGCATGATAGTTGGAGTTGTGGCTGGCGTGAGGGTGGTGATTGTCGCGCAGGCCCGATGGGAAGCTCTTGGAGGAGGAGAGCCTTTTTGACGCCTCCTCCTCACTGTCGCTGGAACTCTCGCCCTCGCCATAGTTGTACGCCGCGCCTGGAATGGTCATATATTATTGGTATGGTCCTCCTGCAAGAGCTTTTTATACACAGAAGAATATAAGGTGTAAGAAGCCATCATGTCTACGCGAGGCAGTTCCTGTGTGAGGGAGAAGGGAAGGAAAGGAGTAGCAAGGGGAGGCTAAGTGACAGATGAAAATAAAAGAAGAGGACAGAAAATATTGAAAGGACAGGAAACAAGAGAGAGAGAGAGAGAGAGAGAGAGAGAGAGAGAGAGAGAGAGAGAGAGAGAGAGAGAGAGAGAGAGAGAGAGAGAGAGAGAGAGAGAGAGAGAGAGAAAATTTTTTGTCCTTTATAAGCTGTAATACAAATTAATTACCAAATGAGTGAGTTTATACACTTCTATAGATGAAAAAATAAGATAATAATAATAATAAAAGCAATAACAATAATAATAATAATAATAATGATGATGATGATGATGATGATGATGATAATAATAATAATAATAATAATAATAATATAAAATAATATAAATAACAACAAACAAAAGCCTTAAATTAACGAACAAAACTGGCCGAAATACATACGTAAAGGAAAGAAGGCAAGAAGGAATGATAATCAAAACAATAAACAACTGATAAAGAGGAAAGATAAGGGAATGATAAGCTATGTAGCATAAATAAACAACATTCAGCAGAACATTCATACAAGATTAGGTAATTAATTTGTTTCCA